>NC_091821.1:360224697-360427197 GCF_038994185.2 Dermacentor albipictus
GCGTGGTTTGAGTGGTCATCTCGATAGCGTTTCCGCTAGCAGATGCTGAAGCACCGATAGAATCCGGCAAAGAGGAGAACTCAGGGGGCTCACCACGTAGGCGACGACTGCTGCGTTGGTGAACAGGAGTCAATTCGATGGGTCCAAGTTGCCGTGAGTCCAGGCTCCTTTCCCTGACTTGAGAAGGGCTTGAAATCATACCCCGGCACCTCCACCAGATTTGTAACGCACAATTGAGTGATGGTACTTTAATCGCTTTACCTTGGGCGAACTTGTGCCCGACACACAGCTAAACAAGAGCTTCACAGGAGCGTTCGCAGTCTTTTCGCAAGAGACCCGCACGTCTTCTTCTTCGCTCGTGTCCCGCGCTCATGACACGCTGCTCCGATTGCGCGTGCCTTGCGAGCCCGTGTTGCCCGCTTCACTGCCGCTATCTTTCGCAGGTAGCAGTAAACAACTGCACGAACGCAGGAGGCGGCTGGCGCGCGTAATTCGAAATCATCTTGTGTCAATATATATATATATATATATATATATATATATATATATATATATATATATATATATATGTGTGTGTGTGTGTGTGTGTGTGTGTGTGTGTGTGTGTGTGTGTGTGTGTGTGTGTGTGTGTACTAGAGCTGTTGCTTTGTTGGAAACGTCCCCACTGAGTATTTCGCGTGCAGCGTTCGAAAACACATGCGCCCGCACACGCGTAAATCGCACTTCCTTGTATCACACAGTCTATACGGCCTGGTTTGTCGCGCTTACGCCTCCGTTATTCTCGTTCCCTCTCATTCCTCGAACGCCTTTCGTGCATGACGCGGTGATCCAACGAGGCGGGCCCGGGCCTGCACCCCAATCGATAAGTTATCGCACGTAGCATCTTTTCGATGGTACAACACCGAACACCTACTCCTCGTCCGGCTCCCCAGCCATTTACACCATAAGCGTAAACTGTTCGGGAGACGCAAAATATCTGGCCGGCCCGCGAGCAGCCCTGTAGAGCTGTGCGTGCGAACGCGCAGCATACACTTGCCGAGGCCGCAGCAGCTTGCCTCAGCCGCCATTCGTGGTCGTACATGCGCAGTTTCAACAACAGCAGCAACAGCGGCGCGCGAAGTAAAACCTGGCCCCGTAGGTCGGTCCCACGTTTCCCGTTTCCCAAATTCTTCACACTTGAAAGTTTTGTCTTGTAAACTCGCCTGGGCGCGCGCGTGTTTCACAGTCTGCGTATATAGCTTTCGTGTTTGCCGTGAGCCGCATCTCGCACGCTACACCGTTGCGCGCCTCCGAGCAGCCGTTATCCGCTTCTCTGCGCGGCCGCTCGCTTTTATTCCGCTCGTTTTTCGCCGAGGGTTGAGTTATGGGTCTCGGCGTAGGCTTCTTTTCGCGCTGCTCTCACATCCATCGCCTTTCGGCGCATAAACGACGCCGAACCGAGCAGTGCGGTTATTTTTCGCGCGGTGTGCTTCCGGTGTTTCGTGTAAGACTAATGCGCGAACCTGCTCGCTTTCAATACGCACCTTGTGTCTTAGAGGGTTTTCTTGTAAGCTTTTTTTTTTGCACGCTTTGTGACGCGTTCCTTAGCGGGAAGTGGCGAGGGAGAGCACCCCGTGTTGCATCGAGAACGCATAAATCATGGCCGTTTTCTCTTTTGGAATGGCTTAAATCTCGGCCTCGGTGAGGTGCCGCCTATAGGAATGCAGGGAGATTATTTTACGCTACGCTGTTCGCAACTCCGGTTCCTTTGAGGCGACGAGAGAAACAACAACAAGCAAGAATAGACAAACGAAACAACTGTAGCCTAAAATGCGCTGCAGTGGAGGTAATGTCCAACTGTCCCTGTCAGTGCACTTGCAACTGTACTACTGTTAAATCAAGCCCAGGCACATATTCTCAGACGCCGTGCCTAATAAATGTATGGAACAAGAATGTCTCATTAATAGTCAGGTGTTTTTTTCGTTTGTGCGCTTAAATTTATTCATGCAAGTCCTTCAATTAAACTACAATTATATTTCTACACATACTATATATTTCAAAGTATGCGGCTACCTCCTAATTTCTGAAAGAGAGAGAGAGGTAACACTTTATTGTTTCTCAGCGGGTTAAGAAACACGCGCCCCCAATCCAGGCCGCCTCTGTCAGCATACTGACGTGCAGGGGAGGCCGTTTTGTTTTGTTATAACTTACAACACGCAGTTGCTTTCGTCATTTTGCCGCCTCTCGCAAACCTTGCTGAGTTGGTTGTTTGTTTGGTACCAGGTGATACGGCTCAACTCGCTACAGGCAATAGACCATAAATCGTGTGATAGCAGGAAGAGAATGAAGTGCCATTTTGTAAATAAAAAGTAGATATTGCAGGGATAATGTTAATACAGAATAATGAATAATCAAGCAAAGCGGCTAAATTCTCTTAACTCTATTAATATGAAGTTTAAGAGGCATATGAAAGAAGGTATTATATTTTTATTGTTAATAATTTATAACGTCAGCAAAGAAAATACATTCCGAAAATTAACGTCGCAGTCTCTTTGCATCGCTTATTAACTTAAAATGGCATCGGCGATGTCCCAGCTCCTTGATGCAGTATTACTTTCATGTATCTCAGCCCCATATTTTTGTAATTTTTTGTACCTCAACCCACCACACAGTGAGCGACCAGGAGGCTATAGTCGCACCAGCTAGATTTCCTTTACAAATAACAATATATTCAACAAGCTTCTCGTAACATAAATAACTCTAAGCTGCCTAAACGTTTAGCCACTGCGGGGCTTCTAATTTGTCAGCCGGTGGCTTTGACTTGGTTAGCTCTCGACTTGCCGAGACGTCATGAACGTTACTCCTTGTACAGATAGCCGTGGCCAGCAAAACGTTTCCGACACATTGGGCTAAAATAGACGTTAGCGCTCCTAAAGAAGGGTCGGCGCAGTATGAAATAGCAGGAAAAGATGGGGGGTGGACAATGACGTTAAGGTTGCTGCATGAAAGAACGAAGCAGAGAAAAACACAACCCTGCAGTGTTAGGCTTAATCGCTGCTCGTTCCGGCGTTTAAACACGGGCCGTTCCTTGGTTTGCACAGGCGGCTCGTGTTTAGTGCGCAGGGGATCGGAGTCGCATCGTGCGCTGACGTCCCGCGCCGCGGGCCGCCAGCGCCACTCGCCACGGGCCCGGCAGCTCGTGGCTGATCAATGCCGTAGAGGGACTCCAAGCAGGGAACCCAGCCTCGCGGACCTCTACTGTAGGCTGTAAGCGGGCAGTGCAGCCGCTGGCGGGGGAAAGGAGGAGCGGCGCCAAAATGGGCATACCAGCGAAATTGGACGCATTCCTGTGCCTGATTGGCGCTTGGCGGGCGTGCGTGGCTGTTTTCTGTGTCCCAACGAGAACAGCGGCGCGCTCGCTGGATGCCGGAGACGAATCGCCGCCTGTCTGTTCGGAATGCGCCATGCTACCCGACGGGCGAGTTGAAATTAAAAAAGGGGCGGAAACCCCCGCACTGCAGCAAGCAGAAAAGCGTTGTCGACGACAGCGCGATCGACACTTAAACCTCTACTCATCTTTTGTTTTCGCTTGTTTCTGTCGCTTTCGTTTACTTTGCGAGGGCCATCGTATTTCGGTATTTATCACTGGCTTTCTACTATGCCAGCCGCGGAGCGTTCCTGCCCACGCAAGCCCTGCAACTCGACAGCATTCTTTCGCGAGCGTAGGACTCGTTTTTACAGTTACTCCTAACTATCGAACTATTGTTCTTTTTTTCTGCTTCGTCAGCAATACACTATTTTAACCTCCTTTCTTCACCCAGGAGTTGGCGGGGAAGCCTCAAAAAGTTTGCAAACGTGTAAGTAGGCGCTGCGTTTGACGCAATGTTGCTATTACCAGCATTCGCTGCCGGGTGCGAATTGTTTTCCGCTTCACTCTCACATAATTGCGCACCGCTTCAATATTGTTGCCCTCTCACTCCCTATCTGCTGGAAATAGGTTCTACTTACTCGAGCGTGGAGGCCCAGATGTATCGCACATTGTGGTGAGGCTGAAAATTGCTGCAGGCGTTATGACTGTAATCAGCTCATGGGATGGCTTTCATTTGGGTATGCGCTTTCATCCCTAATCCCCCCCCCCCCCCGGTATCTCCGTTTCTTCCCTGCGTGTTTCAGATCTGCTGTTTGACGTGTTACATATGGGTATCACGGGTAATTGAGAACAAAAAAAAATGCAGGTGGCCATGCTTGCGATGCTATAAGACTATCACGTACAGTTGCCACAATGGCCGCCAACTCTCCCCAGTTTTATGTAATGTTTACGAATTTGGACTCGTTCTACAAGTTTGCGAATGTTGCTTCAAATTGCCAAAAAAACTTTTGTTCGAAAAATGGATTCTCTCGTCGGCTCCCGAAGAAGTTCTCAGAAATCTTTTGATGGTGAAAGGACACCAGCGCGATATTTTCTTGATGTATTTCTTTCAGACAGGCTCCCACAGCACGAAAAATTGGCAACTACAATGTCACTGAACAAGTCCCCATTAAACTCAAAACTATGTCCCGCTTGTCCGCCTCTGCTGTTAAAAGTTTATTGTTGCTTGTTTGCTGCGTATCAAACTAAGGAATCGTTCACAAAGTGTGTTTCTAACCGACAAGAGGTGTGAACTAAGAGAGAGAGAGAAAAAACGAGACAAAAGAGAGGAAGAAAAAAGAAACATAATCAGACATTAAACGTGAAAGCCGCGTGAGCCAGGAGCGACCTTAAAGTGCTTACAGCTTCAGGGATATTAGCTCTTTGTAATTGATTGCACCTGAAATACCCCTTCCATTAAGCCTTGGCAGGAAGGAAGGAAATAAAATTGGAGCAGGAAAGGCAGGGAGGTTAACCAGTTTAGCTTAACCGGTTTGCTACCCTACACATAGGTGCGGGATGGGGGAGGATGCAAGATGGGGGGAGAGAGAGAAAGCACATAACACAGCACACACATCGTCAGTTACAGTCCGTCACTCTTGCGCAGTACGTAACGTCACTGTCCCAGCGGCTTGTCCAAGCCCATCTCTTTCGAAAACCGAAGTAGTCCCTTCGTTGCCTTCAGCTGCGATGTCTTCTGTCGGCGATATGTGAAAATCGTTTCGAGTAACAATGGTGTATTGTCAAGGTGCGCTAGAACGGACGCCAGGGACTGTCTCTGAACATTATATTTAGGACAGTAGCAAAGAATGTGTTCCAGCGTCTCCTCGCAAAACAGGCATTGCAGAGAGCGTTGTCGGCCACTCCAATGCGAAATGAGTAAGATTTCGTGAAGGCCACCCCTAGCCTTAGGTGATAAAGCAGAGTGGCCTCTCTTCGGCGGAGTCCAGTTGGCATACAGAGATGCATCAAAGAGGGCAGGTCGTATTGACGATTGCTCCGGTTGATCTGGCTGCTTGGTGTGCACCATAGAGAGAGCGTGATCTCCTGCGCAAGCACTCGAAGTCTGCTTGCTGTGTCGGGCCGTGAAAGTAGTATGCCCTCTTCCTGTATGTCTTCAAGAGCTGCCCGAGCGGCATTATCGGCGTCTTCGTTTCCTATGACGGCTCAGTGACTTCACAGCCACTGAAACGTCACGTGGTGTCCTTTCTCATGTGATGTATGGAGTAGGCATCTAATATCGAATACGAGCTGTTCGAATGGCCCGCGACGAGGAGCTGATAGCACAGATTGTAGGGTTGCCTTTAAGTCACTGAAGATTGACCATTGTCGAGGTGGTTCCCGATTGACGAAACAAAGTGCAGAGCGAAGAGCAGCTAGTTCCGCGGATGTCGATGTCGTTAGGTGGTCAGTCCTAAAGGTGATGGAAACAGTTCTTGCTGGGACAACCACAGAACCGGACTAACACTGGCTGTTTGTGGAACCATCAGTATAAATATGTACACTCTCCACGTACCTCTCGTGTAGAAGAAGCAGGGACAGTTGTTTCAGCACAGGCGACGACAGCTCAGACTTTTTCCCGATTCCTGGTACACTGAGATGGTCTGTGGGGCTGATAATACACCAAGGGTGTATCAATGGTTTAGATGCAGCGGTGAAGCCCGAGGGAAGTTTGTCATTGCACTTGATGATAGTTTTAGAGGATGATGCTTGGTGCCTCTCTGAAGGTAGTGTTGCAAGGTGGTGATATGGGGCACGTGCAAAATGTCTTGGCAGCTTTTTGCATATGTTGCATCGGCTGCACTAGATTAATCTTTTTAGTTGCCCGCCACCCTATAGTTACTTGCAAGTGTTCTTCCTTCACTCGTTGCTTTCTCGTACTTTTCAACCAGAATAGAAAGCATCTCCATACCTAATTAGGCCCAATGAATGAGCAAGCACCCGTGCATAATCAGATGAAAATCTAAAGAAAAAGCTTTGCTTTTCATTATGATATTATCGTATTCAAGAATGGGCGTGGAAGGGGTGGCGCCTATAGACGCCTCGTGGCAGCCTAAAAGCGGAGGTCAACGTTGGTGCTCTTCAAGATTCCGGGCATCCAATAATTTTCTGCGTGCTAATGGAAAACCCCTAAGTCATTAAGAGGTCGTTGCAATGGCCTCCGGCAGCCAAAGCGAGCTCACGCGAGCCTAAACAGCCGTGCCATACCAGTGTAGACAACAAACGTGGCAAAACAGAAGGCCTTCCCGTAAACTTGCGCCGCATCAGATCTATTAAAGGTCCCCTTTCTCGTGGCTATTATACTTATTATTTATTTTTTGCTTCCTTACAGGGGTCCTTATCGAGTGAAAAAGAAAACGAACTGGCAGGAGTAATAAGGATCCGCCTAAGCAGAGTAAAACTACGAGTTAGGGTCGTAGAAGGAAGAGCGGAAACGCATGCGTGTCGCGGAGCTGCGTCGGCTATCAGGACGTACTGATGTAGCATCGCCAATGCACCTTTCTGCTGCTGATGTCTCGTCTTGCCACGTTCTATAGCGTTCGCCTCCGAGTGGATCGATAATCTGCTTATGCGTGAATAAACATATATCAATAACTTAGAAATCAGGCGGGTGCGATCAAGCGCTAGGGACATGAAATCTGCCCCGCGTGCTGCTGCCTTCAATCTTTATGCCCGGTGCCGTATGCCGTCTACATTGTCTGCGGCGTATCGTTTCATATGCGGCTCCGCTGCATTTATTTCTTTATGTCCTCGCTTATCTCCGTTTCGTTATCACCTACCGGCTCACTCTCTGAGCAGGCAACCTCTTTTCTCATTGCACCGTTGCGCCATCTGCATACTTAATGCACGATCGGTCACTATCGCGCTGACCTTGACGCTTTTTACCTTTTTGATCGCCATCGGTCTTCGTCCCGAGAACTCGCCATTGTACCACGCTTTATTTATTGGCCTTCGTATCGGGGAGCTACCCGTGTCATTTCCGCACTGGTGTACTGAGAGCCAAGCAATGGCCTCCGTCTCCCATACTCCTTCTTCCTCACTCACTCACACGCCCGTACACATACACATGCCAAAGTTCTGAACGCCATTCTTTCTCGTACACTCCCGTTCGTCGCTCAACTGTGTTGGATGGGCGTGACTCAGAGAAGTCGGCACTTGGAACAGCAAAGCTCTGTGCTTTCGCTCAACATTCTACTTTCGTAACGACAGAAGACACTGTAGTCACGTAACTTGCCGACAATAGGAGACACGGCCTTTTTAGTTAGGAGTGCAGTTTTGGTCGGAGTTGTCCTTTGTGCGTGCCAAAACAAGACGAGAGTCATATGACTCTCTTTGTGCACCATTGACTCTCTCGAGTGTCTGCAGGTTTGTCCCTCGCGTTTGTCTTTTTATCGCCCTAAAATCATGTGTTCGAAATGGTACCAAGTCGCTCAAGATGTTTTATTAGGATGCCATAAATCTTTTATTCGACCTTGCAAAAAAAGAAATATTACATTGGGCACAAGGCAAGAACTGTATTATGTCCTTTTTAAAAACCTGCTAATGACTAACCTAAACTTCAGGAGAGATATTTTTGGATTACTTTATATTTGCTTATATTTCTCAAAATAACGACTCACACAAAAACGGAAGAAACATTGAAGACGCAGTGGCGCCACTTTCATCCAATTTATTTAGGGTGCATACCCAATAATAAGTCGACAAATACAAATAGAAGTGTACCATTTAGGAAAGAAAAATTCCAGATGTGTAAGTGATACATCGCTTCACCTATATGAATCGAAGATGAGACTATTCTCCCACTGGGTGACTCAAGTGTTATTAGCCTGCGCGTGCGCGCATTTGTCTACTTATTATTAGGTCTGTACCCTGAATAAGTCAGTTGAAAGTGGCACCAGCACATGGTGAATGCGTCTCCCTTTCTGGGTGTCCTTTTTCTCAAATATTTCTTTTAGCCTAACCTTACAGCAATAAATAGGTTCGTATCACATGGAGAGCAGTCAGTTGTAGTTAAACAGAATTTGCAACGCAAAAAAATTAAACTGATCACCACACTTCATGCCCAACCCTGATGCTTGTAGGGCTGCCAATTTGTATTTTTCACTATGCCAGTAGAGGTCAGGGTGGTGGGAAGTGCCGTGAGGAACCAAATGTCAACGGTGCATGAGTTACCAAAATGCGCACGTGTTTTTATTTGGTTAAAATGAAGCAGGCGCCACAGAATACATCACGTCAATATTTGAATGACTGGGATTATGCCTAATTTGATTCATGCTACGAGATGTGATGGTAATAAATGGAACACAATAAAAATATTTCAAATTATGTACGCACTGTTTGTATTCATCAACGTGTGCACAATGACCTCAGTGAGAGAGTTAATTAGAAATATTCGGTACTCACCGGCTTCATTCTATATGTTCAGCTTACAAGTCTTTGTTCTCATTATCCTGGCCGCACCGCAAATGAACCGTTACATTTAACACTCTGTCAAGTATTATGCGAGTTTTCTCTACTTCTCAGCGTAGTCAAGTGCACGTAGAAAACGTCCTTGCATTTCAGTTTTTCTGGCTTTTCATATAAAGTACACATGTCGTCGATGAGCACGAAACAAGATTTCAGTTCGCGCAATTCAACAGAGAGAGAGAGAGAGAACCATCTGTCTCGGCCTTAGCCAGCAAGTCGCAATTATTCCCTTTTGAAGCTCGGCGAAGTACATATACTTACCTATTTACCGCCGTAGGGAACTTCATAATCCGAGTCGTCCAGGCCGAGATAATTTTTATGGTGATAGCAGTTATATGGACACTCCAAGCGCATTTCTACCATCGTCGTCATTGTCAGCTTCCGTATAAAATCAAAGTGCGATAACATCGCGGCCGCGCGCTCTATCTTGAAAGCCATCTGCGGTGGTTAGAGAGACTAGGTGCGCGATCTCGCCCCTTAGTTCGCTTTGAAGCGAAGGGTAGCACGAATGGCGGCAATTCGCTCCCTGCTGCTGCCACTCTTCCTCACAGCAGCGTTTTTCAGCGACTGTCCGCGGTAATCAAATGAGATGTATTCATGTTTTTCTGTGCGCGCGTGAAACCGTGCGTGTTAATTTAGTTAATAAATGAATGTTTACAAGTTCATACGGCCGGTAAAACTTGCATCCTTACTTCGCATAGTTATCTAATGATTCGCTATCGCAATCGATGTTTCGCCTTTCGGCCGAAACTGTGGCATCCTTTCGTCGCCTCACTCTGCGTGTGAAAGGGCCGCGTAACGTCGAGTAATTAAACTTTGTTGTTCCGTCCAAGCGCACGTGTGTGCAGCTCACAACTTGCCTCGCAGCCGCCCCCCCCCCCCCCGTCCCTCCACTTTCGCAGCCTCGCGCGCCATACACATTCACTCGGGCGAACGGGCCCCCGTACAAGCCGGCAAACCTTTCGCAGCAGCGCACCCGCGCGCGCCAAGTGACAAGGAGACGCAGAGCCGGACAGAGTCAGAACATTGCGCAGCCTTTCCACATTGCTTTCTTTTTATCAGCCCTGGCGCTCGAACTTTCCAGACTCTCTCGCACGGCGACTCGCCACTCTCCATCCAGGACGAGTTTCCTTCCGCAGCAATTAGCAATTCGTCGCCGGAGCCTTTGTGTCGAGTACAGCTACAAGCTCCTCCCAGTTCATTCGCTTCTTTCTTTCTTATTCTCCCGCTTGCTCCTCTCTCTCTCTGTTCGCATCAAGTGCTCTTCCAACACCCCCCCCCCCCCTTCCCGCCTACACGTCTCGCTTCTCTTGAGCGCACCGAGGGGGCACCGCGGGAATTGTCTTCAGCCGAACGTGACGCGGCAGCCTCGCGAATTGAAACAAAAGAGCGCCGACGCCCTCTACTATGTAGCCGCGCGCTGGCTAAGAGCTTTAGGTGGCGAGTGAAAAGCAGAGAAGCAGAAGGTGAAGGGGCGAAGCGTGGGGAGTCCTTTCTTCGCCACCCGCCCTCCCCAATTTTTTTTTCCTCCCCCTTCACCACTGCACTGGCGTTGTAATTGTTACGACATTGTTCCCTTGAATAATTGATGCAGCTTCGGTGTAGCGCGCAGTCACCGCGGCATACACACGCACATACGCCCCCGCTCATGTAAGTCCCCCGGCGGGGTGAGCGGGGGTGGCTCAGCCCTCACCACCCTCGGTCATTGATCAGAACTTGAACAAAAAAAGAAAGAAGGAATAAAGAAGGGAGACCATGGTCCGCCGGTGCTCTCGCGCCGTGTAACCGGGGAACACTCTACTCGCGATAATGTTTGTAGCTGTTTCACTCGGAGATAGAACAACGGCGTAGAGGTAAAACACTGGCTTTTTGTTTTTACTGGTGGAGAAATATAGGCTCGGTGCCGCCTTTAAGATGCATGCGTCTGCCCCGTGCGCGGCCTTGTGACTAAGGTCGCATCATTGATTTCGCGAGATGTGATGCATGGTACCGTCGGCCAACATCTGCACCCCCCCTCCCCCCTTATGTACGTGCCTGCGCCGACGCCGTTTCACATGAGCGCCGAGTGTCTTGCAGGAACTGCGCGCGGCGCAGTCACATCAGCTTGTGCCTGCTATCGATGGCCAAGCTGGTGGCACTACCAGTGTGTGCAGACAAGCTCCTATTTCGAAGGAACCAAAACTACCGCTTTATTTGAAGGCAGAGAAGCATTCAGTGCTTTTTCCCTAAAGGCACTATTCCATTTATTTATTTATTTGTTTATTTATTTACTTATAGCAATGTAGGGTGAAACACAAAGCATCATTTTATCCGTAATATAGGAAAATTGTTTTTATCGTAAACAGTGAAGTTACGTGCAGAATGGGTACAACATGGAATGTATGAGACCATGTCGTTATTAAACTCTCGCATAACCGCATCAACGCGGCATAATATTGCGTAGTACGTTAATGCGGAAAAGCTGAACGAACGTGCGGAAATGCGGCCATTGACGCGCATTCATCGCATGACTTCGATTTCCTGTTGATAAGCAAGTAGATTTTAAATGGTAGTATGACGATTCTCCGTGCCACGCTGCCCAAAATTTAGAATAGCTTGTCGCTCACTGCTTTGGAATCCAGATGAGAGCCCTCTTCGACCAACCCGCATGTATGAAATGAAGCCTGGACATAGTGCTGGCCTTGTGGAGATTCGAATGGCTGCCGTGTCTGTTTCATGTTAGAAGCAACGAAAGCATTCTTCTTGCACAACTGTTACAGGCGGTGGTACTAAGTTGAAGATAAGAAAACTTTGACAGCGAAGAGCGAAATGTTATAAATTATAAGCTTTATCGTCTTCACATTAATTTATACATTTCTAGACATATTAATCATTTAGTTAATTGACTATAAGTGCAATAATAATGCGACTGCATCTTGCCAATACGAGCACGCACAATTCCTGCCCTATTGGTGTTGTGAAGCTGACGATAACATAGTTGGTCCAGTTGCTTTAATTTGATTGCTTTTTTTTTTGCGTGTCTGTGGGTGTGCGAGCGCGTTTGGGCAGCAAATGTGGTATAGTGAATGCGACCAATATACTGATAAGAGTACTTCAAATAAAAGTGTAAATTTTACTCTATCGCGGGTACAGGTTGTGCAGAAGTGTTTGTTTTTATTGTATTGCGTATTGCTTTACTTGCTTTAAATATTGTTCTTTCCTCAGTATCCATGCTAGGACTGCTTTGCGCAATATCAGCTCAATAGTAACTAATATTCAATAGCAAATGACTCAATCGTAGAGAAAGAAAGAAAGAAAGAAAGAAAGAAAGAAAGAAAGAAAGAAAGAAAGAAAGAAAGAAAGAAAGAAAGAAAGAAAGAAAGAAAGAAAGAAAGAAAGAAAGAAAGAAAGAAAGAAAGAAAGAAAAAAAAGAACTTGGCATTTTTGTGAAGCTGAAATTTCTATGGAGCCGCGGCCTTTTGAGCATCTTAGCCTGGTCGGCTGTCACGTCGTTTCGGAAAAAAAATATGGGACAAGGAAACAGCCATTTCGGCAGCTAAGCGACACTGTACCAACAAATTTAAAGCTATTCCACTAGCGTTCATTTCTAACGACCCCTGGATATGTCACCCCAGTTTCTAAAGTAAGTTCTAGCAATAAAGTGGGTATAGAACGAACAGGTGAAATCCAAAATCAAGATTGGCTGCAATTTATAAATTTTTATGACGTGATGCAGACCAAGCAGTGCTTCGAAGTTCACAGTCTATGACATCGATAGCCAAGGTGAGTGAGAAGAAGCCGGCCATAGAACTCACAATTAGCGGCAGTGTACGTTTCTAACGGTGTGGCAACGAATGACGCTGCTCACTTCAGAAACAGACACGAAGCGCGGAGTGTCGCTGCAGTAGACGCACGTTCGTTGACGGTGAAGCATTGCTGTACAGAGCGTGGGCTGAATTCGCAAACCTTTTTGTTAGTAAGTGCTGGAAATTCGGCCGTTGGCCGGCCAAGTTTCCTAATAGTACGCCCAGCATCAGAATCGGCTGGGATTTTCTTCCACAAATAGTTCCAACTGCAACTAGCTTTTTCGTGAATACAGACCCTGGACCTGCGTTCACATGATTATCCCTCTAAAATTGCCTGTAATAGCAAATTTCAGCCAATGCTGACGCTTGATGCCAATTATTAGTAATTAACAGTAATTATTTGTTATTAGCCAATGCTGCCGGCCTATGACAAACAGCACTCGATTGCGAACGGGAAGCTTTGTGAATTCGGCTGGCGAACGTTCACATTGCAAATACTTGCGTATGTGTGTGAGGATGAGTAGCTGTCCGTGATGTGAGTCACGTGTGGTTACGAACGACAGGTCGGACCGACGCCGCCGATGGCGACGCCGCCGATCGACAAAGAAGCGTAGCTTCATGTAGATGAAGTCCGAGTGTAGGTCGGAGTTGCAATGAGGGGTTTAATCAACGTAGTCGTGTAAGTCTTAAGTTTGACGAGTTCCTCTCGGTCAGCTAGAGACTGCGTGCCAGGTGTCGAAGGTGCGTTGCGGCGTATGTCCTCGAAAGCGGAATTGGAACACTGTGCTCTTCTCGATGTGCTGTGAGAGCAGCGTTATCGGCGGAATCATAGCCACTGATTCCACAATGGCCAGGTACCCATCGAAAAACAACCTCGTGACCTTTTTGTTGGGCATGATGGTGAAGTTTCACGATTTCGTATGTCAGCTGTTCATGGCATCCGCGTCGGAGAACTGACTGCGTACACTATAATGCCGGTTTTAAGTCAGAGAATGCAGCCCATTTTCTAGGTCTTTCAGAATCAATGAATTCTAGAACACGACACAGAGCCGTTAGTTCCGCCGCCATTGAGGTCGTGTCATGCGAAGTCTTGAACCGCAGTGTTGTCCCTCGCGGTGGCATAACCCCCGCACCACCAGAACTGTACGACGTAGTCGATCCATCGGTATGATGTGCACGTCGTTGCTGTACTATTCATGAAAAAGGAGTAAGCTCAGCTGTTTTAG
Source organism: Dermacentor albipictus (assembly GCF_038994185.2). Lineage (NCBI taxonomy): Eukaryota > Metazoa > Arthropoda > Arachnida > Ixodida > Ixodidae > Dermacentor > Dermacentor albipictus. The sequence goes on from NC_091821.1 coordinate 360,238,563, forward strand.
AGCAGGGGCCGGTAGATCTTATTTGTTCTGTAGTACTGGAATGTACTTGTGGACGGCTCAAACACCACGGAGGAAACATTGGCTTGGCCACCAGGTGCGTACCCTGAAGTAAACGACGCACGATGTGCACTGACAGTAGCGCTAAATGTCGAGCAGGGCGTTTCAGCAGTGAGGCCCGCCTGGATGTCGGAAGGGGTCCTAGCATAATGTCTGAGATGCATGCGCATTGTATGCATCTCAGTATGCGCCTGCCTTGTTAAGAACGTAATCGCTTACTGATCAATTATTATTGCCCTTTCTTAACGATAATGACCGCGGACTTCTGCGCGCGTAGTCATCAAGCTGCAGGTTAGTTGCAAGGAGCGATACGAATGCTTTTGAGTGGAGATGGAACGCCCCACATCGATTTATCTCATCTATTATTCAGACTCGCAAGGGACTATAGCAACAAGACTGCGTGAGGAAAATTAATCTAATTAACCGTAATGCTCTTTTTATACCCACAAATAACGTTAAATCTACGACGGTACTTGCTGTAAAGTACAAAAACACATTAATAATGAAGCGACAAAAAAAAAACGTTTTCCAAGCTGGTTGGTGCACGACTTGCAACTAATGGCTTACCACGGGTATTGCGGTCTGGTGGCAAGGCTCATTTGTTTCGGTGACCTGACAGCCTCGAAAACTGAGCGAGTTTAAAATATGATTCTACGTTGCCAGCATAACTTATTAGGAAGTAAGCTCACTATACGGACTGCGCGAAGAACACGCAATGAAAGAACAAATGAATACATACATGGCACTATCAGGAAAGAACTTTAATTAGCTCAACAATATAGGCGTAAGAATGTAATCAACTATTTCATTCACTTAATGACCTATTAGGCCTTTCATTGGAGCCGTTTTTTGTTGGTTGCCTATCTAAGCTTTAGGTCACCAAGGCCTCTGCAGGAAAGAACAGTTTGGAAGGTCGTGTGACACTCATCAGTCAATAGCGCAACAATTGACAGAAAAAAGGGCTTATTATAAAAGATAGTAAGGTTGATGCAGATTGTGTTTGACGCTGCATTACTTAGGCAATAATAAGTTGAATCGGGCTTTAATTACTATGAACAACTTCAAGGCATTGGGGCGTTGGGAACAGAACTTATTTAAAAAAACGCGTCAGTAACACCTGCAGTTTATTTATGCTGAACACGCTGTGAACAGTGTCCCACTACTCTTTCGTCTAACAAGGTGTGATTGTGAAGTCTCTCTAGCCCGGTCAAGTGTCTCCTTTTTTTTCTTGTTCACTTTATCCAGAACGTGCGCGAAAGGGATGTCTGATGGTCTTAGGGCAGCCACATTTTACCCGCGCACTGCTCCTGAGAAAAACAATGCGCAACGAACAATCGTTCGTGAGTGTAGTGCTAAACCTGAGGCGACACAGGATTGCTGCGCCAGTTCGCGGAAAAGAAATCACATTGCAAAAGAACCTACAAGAAAGATAGCCGGTAGCATTACTGTGCGACGCGCCTGGTCTCCTCAAACACTAGAGCCATCGCAAGGCCGGTAAGCGCACGTTCACTTGTATTGCATGTGAATATATTGCATGCGAACCATCATTTATGCACAAGAAAAATGAGGGAGGGGGTGTGTTAATTATAAGAAAATAACTGAATAAAAGATAATATTAAACTCGAGGCGACGTTAACTTGGGCATGCCTTCAACTGCAATATTTAAGAGACCCGAGCTTTTCCCGTCAGAGGACATTATTATTAACAGCGCGGCCCCGGCAGCCACCGAACCTTAAAAGAGAACAAAGCTTCATGTTCCACGCGCGTTGACCACAGGATTATGGGCCTCGTGGGATCGGATAATAAAGCGTCACGTTCGAAACAAAAACAAGTTAACAGAGGGCTTGAGGTAACTATAGAAGCAAAGCGGAAGAGGACGGGGCTCACATGATTAATTTTGGGAGGCCTTCTCGGAAATCAGGAATTGCAAATTCATCGCTGTATAGCAGCGCAGGTACAAAGGGAGAACTTGGAGTTTTATTTTTTCTCTGTCCTTTTTTTTTTCGTTTCCATAGCCAGCCGGTCGAAGTCGAGAGTAAATACGTGACTTCGGTTTTTGTACTGAGACGTTGTCAGGTTTTATTTTCTGCCTGCTTCGGGACGCGAAAATTAAGCCAGAAATCTTTAATGTCTTCGTCTTCGATGACTGTGAAGCGCGCCTCTGGATTTTCGAAGTGTTCATTTTCCCCAGACGTATCCAATTGTGCCTTTGAAGAAAACGTGCATAGTTGGAAGCATGTGTGTTATACCTTGTCATACCTTGTAACCGTGTCATACCTCTTCCCGAAGGTGTTCCAGCCACGTGCTTGTTTTTTTTTTTCCTTTAAGTCCGAATAAAGACGCTTTTGATAGACCACCGTTAGCGTTGAGAACTCGTTTCGTTTTACTGATTATTGTTTTATGATGATTGAGGCAACGAAAGTGACGGTAGAGGAAGGAGGGTCTTGATAAACGTTGTAGTTTGGCCTGACCACTGGAAGTGACATTTTATAATAACAAAATACCCGTCATAAAAATATCAAGGGATGGAGACAGCCATGTAAATAACCTAACTGCTAACAGTGTAACATCAAAGCGCCTACTAGTGCAACCATGGTTTTTCATTGCTTTCATCGATGCAGATGTTAATAAGGTGGTTAACTATTTGACAGCACGGTTTCAGGCACAATAAAGACCCCTACTCCTGCATTTGCTAACAGTTAGGTTCTATGTGGCTTAGCTCTTGCAAGTACAGGCACGTTTGGAGAAAGTAACTTAAGTTATAATTTTTTAAGATATGCATCCAAACATATTCATTCATTTTTGGCGCTAATGATGTCCCTTTCAAACCCATGAATTATTCTTCATCACCAGCGTCCGTAGCCTTATCGTCACTCTATTATACGCCTACTGCAGGACAAAGAGATCTCTTGGTGTTTGCCAATCAACCCCATCTTGCGTCAGCTTATTGCATCCTATGCTTGCAAATTTCCTAATTGCATCACACCACCTAATGCTCTACTGTCTTTGACTGCGCTTCTTTTCATTCGCAACTCACTTTGCAACCCTTTATTGCCATCAAGTATTGCTCTGCGCGTTACATGGCCTGCCCCAGGCCATTCCTTCCTCTTAATCTGAACCAAATTATTGACAACTTTCGTTTGTTCTTTAATCCACACCGCTGTCTTCTGGTCACGTAAAGTTGCGCCTATCATTTCTCGTTTTATCGCTCGTTGTTCGGTGCTTAGACTACAATTAGTGCGCGACTGGAAAAAAGGCAACAAAAGAAAAGTTTTTGGCTGCGAATTGAGTAAAATCAAAATATGACGGCATTTTTTGCGGCAAAACATGTCTCAAAATTTGTCCCATCGGCTTAAGCGGATTATTAAACATGTGAACAAATTTAGGCCTACGCGTATTTTTTGTCAGCAGTGGCGCATACCCTTCCATGACGTGAGAAAAAAAAGTTAAAGAAAGGATCTCCAGAAGTCAAAACCCTTAGACCACACCTGTCTTTAAATTGATTACTTTTCTGCTATAAAAATGTAAATTAGACTTTGTTGTCGATACGTAGACACATCCTGTGAGTGCGCACTAGAACCTATTGCCTGGTCAAAGTGCATGCGTTGATTGTTCAATAATTCACTACACATATGTCGCACTAACAAAATAACATCGTTATTTATTGAGTCAATAATACTAATTCATAGTTAGCTTCCAAAATATTCTCGCACTAGCTTATCTGCGCAGAACACTCTTATTATTTATACTGAAGAAGGTGTGGAAACTTCTTCACTCTAAATATTTATAAATAAATGTACAAGGCCAAATATGAACGGCCTACATTTTAATTATAATTGAAGTGTAAAGTGTTTAGGAAGTCATCGTGTCTGCGTTACATTTAGAGGCCGCGGTGGGATGGGACGTGACGGAACAATCGAAGGGTTAGCTCGCGAGCGCTCTCTGAAGTCGTCCGCAGAATGGCAAGCAGCAGTCACGAACTAAAAGCGTGTTTGAATTTAAGCACAATTCTGTTCGTTCTGTCATCATAAGTGCATGCGTTCGTACGTGCAGCATCAATCAGTGAGTCATTAAAACGAGTCGCTTCAAAGTACAGGTGCTTCGCACTCGTGGTTTCCCAGCGCACCTTAATCACGCATCCTTGTACGTTACATCCTCTTGTAATCTCTTTTGTTCCAGAAACTTGATATTCCATTCTACCCCGTGAAGGTGGTTGACCAGCGAAGCTGTGTTGGGCGGCACGGCGGTACGACTGCACGTGTAACACAAAGTTACACGGAAATGCTTTGCAGCAGCAACACGCGCACGTGCTACAAGAAAAATCAAGCCGCGTGTCGTTTCGGCGCCCCCTTTTTGCCGAGCAAGAGGACGCTGGCGGTTTCGATTCCCTTTTCTAAAGCTTCCTCTAAAGGTAAGCTAAAGCTTCCTCTTAAAAGCCCAGCTATGTAAGACAATACAGGTCACATATTTTCTCCACAGTAAGCTTTACACTGGCTAACCTGTTTCTTTTTCCTTACATGCGTATCTTAGGAGCTGCCAGATAGCCATAATCGGCAGTAAAGGCACTTACTAAGCATTAATTACCAGCGCCAGCAAAGCCAACGAGGCCAACAACCTATAAATAAAGGGATGATTGTTTCAAAGCAACCATAAAAAGAAATAAAATCAGGTGGCAACGTATTCGATGTGAGTGGCGAAAGATTTTGGTATGCAGCTACAGGACACAGTCCTCGGGTTGACTTGAAAGTAGGCCGCAGTGCTCTCGGCTTTAAAGGCCTCGTTGAAGAGACATCTGCAGCATAGCTGATTATGTTCAAGGGTGAGAGGAAGACGGTGTCCAAGACACAATGAGAGAGGAAAATCACCTCAACCACGACAAGATTCCCCCGCTAAGAAAGGCAGTATTGAAACATCTGGGTAGTAATGGAATATTTGATGTCTCCGCTATGCGAAACTCTGTGCAGATATACAAATGAAAATATTAAAAAAATATGTCCTGCTAGAGCAGGAGCGTCTTTCTGAACTGCCAACGTGCCAGCAAAGCCGCTTGACGCCTCAATGAAAACTTTATTTTATTTTTACTTTTTGTTTTATTTCACTCGCCGTGCCCTTTCGGTCATTCCCGAGTTCTGTTCAATATTAAATCCTTTCAGGCTTTTAGGGTAGGATTTTAGTCGACGCGCAAACGACTTGGAGCGCTTTCGCAAAATGAAACCCCGTTGGGTCCTCGAAGCACGAAGGTGCAATTTAGGACAAAAAGATATGTGATGAAGGAGAGTGGGGGAGAGAGCAATTTCGCACATACTTTTCAGTGACAATGACGGTGAATATTTCTGTCTAGAGAACGGCTGGCATGACAGTGTAGTTTGCTTTGAAAAGGGAGAAAGTCCAGAACGGTGGACGGATGAATTTTATAAGAACTCAAAATATTAGTTTTACTTAAACCGAAAAATTAACTACCTAAATTAAAAGCTACCACTCTTTCTCTCTCTCTTCCCCTTACTCACTCACTGAATGTCTTCATTTGATCAAATGACTCTGTGGTATGACTTAGCTACCTTACAGAAAAACACTGTTTACAGGCAAATTTGTTACATCTTAGTGTGTAGTGCAACCCAGCTCATATAGCCTATGTAATTGAAGTCGAGATCCCTATTGCGGTTTACTAGTTATTGCTTCCTTCTTCTCTTTGTCTTCTTTTTTTTTTGTGAGGCGAGCGTCTTTCATTTTTTTTTATTGCTATTGTTCTGTGAACCTCTCTTTACGTACAAATTAAAGGCAATTATCTTGTGTCACTGTGCACATCACGTCAGCGTGTGTAAGTGAATGTGTATGGTTTCGTAACACCTTGAAGTTTAGCTTCAAAGCGTTCTTGCTCTTCAAGTGCAGTATATTTTGTTGCTATTCTTGATTTTGTAAACGATGTTTGAAACAACGTAGTATATATGCAGTCTGTGCAAAAACCAATTTTCCTGTGTGCCAACAGAAATGTGGAGATGGCTAATCATGCACATGTTTGATCGGAAAAGTGACCAGCTCGTAAATTATAATTTTGATGCGAAGCATTCTTTTCCGAGTGCAGCCATTCTTTGCCGAGCACTGCCCTGCCCGCCCACCGGTGGGCGGGGGGTGGGGTATCTCTTTTTTTATGTGGGCAAATTCCGGTGATTGTGCCGTCAAAAATTGTACCACAGGGGCGAAGGCGTTTTGTGTAGGCCGTACCCAGTCGTAAGCGTTGTATAAGGGTTTCTGTGTTTCTTTCTAAACGTAATGGAAATCATCATTCCATTACGTTCAGAAATGCAGTGCAGTTCACTGCCCTCAATCCTCACAATCCAGTGCAGTTCCCTCACAATCTCAGGGCAGTGAACTGCCCTGAGATTGTGAGGGAATTCATGTCATACTTGCAATGTGCTTGTTGTGCTGCTGCATCAGCTGCCGTGCTGTCTGGGATATTAGAATGATGCGGTATCTATTTAAGTACCGATTCTGCCCTTTGTTCGCCTTTGAGAGCTCTTTGAGTGCATCATAAAAATTTGATAGCATTACACGCGTTGTTTTCGTGATGCAGAACTGTGTGGCTGCTGCGTGGGAGTCGCTGTCAACAATACACTTCTGCGCCTCTCTTACGGAAGGCATAAATTTTATCGCACGTTGGACAGCGAATGGTTCAGCCGTCTTTGATGATGTCGCACGGGGTGACCTATATGATTCATGTATGTTGAAGTGTTGTTGCTTTTTAAGGAACCGTATACGTTATTCATGAGCCGTCGCCATTGCATTCAGTCTCTTAACCTTTCGTAGCATTTCGAGCCTAAACGCCAAGAATAAAACAATATTTGGCAATATTTACAGTGCTTTAATTTGTAAGTTCTCTTTCACTCTGTGGTCATGCAGTCCAGCACCAGAATTGGCTAACCTTTTCTCTTACGGACAAATCTAGCGTGAGAAATATTTGTTAATACGAGCCATGATGAACACGGAAGACAAGCAGTGACCACAGAGTATTTTTTTAGCATTACCGTCTCGGCACTCACTCGGGCACCTTGTTCACAATAACAATAAAGCGATAAAAGGAAGCCCTAGCTGGGTGCCAACTGCAATGCCGTCTATTGAATTACATGTAATTACCAAAACCAGATATCGCTGTCCTATAACCTGCATCCGTGGAGCATCTTAAGCAGACAAACGTGATGTATCAGTGTACAGCTGACGTAAATGTGTTACCTTGTTTATAAGGGTGATGCAAAAATCGTACTTACGTATTAGTGTTATATTTCAGAGCGCCGTATGATACTCGCCTTGGTTGCTTAGTGGCTATGGTGTTGGGTTGCTAAGCACGCGGTGGCGGGATCGAATCCCGGCCACTGCGGCCGTATCTCGGTGGGGGCTAAATGCGAAAACACCCGTGTACTTAGATTTAGGTGCAGGTTATAAAACCCCCAGGTGGTCCAAATTTCCGGAGTCCCCCACTACGGCGTGCCTCATAATCAGATCCTGGTTTTGGCCCGCTTTGTTTGTTCGCTTGAGATGTGCTACTATGTGCAGTTTACAGAATCTGGGTATAATTTTATAATAAGTCAAACCCTTGATAATGTTGTTTCATTTTTATTTCTTGAAAATGTGCCACATTGAACTGTTTTTATTACAAATCAATGGCCTGAATAAGAAATCTGCTTCCTACTGTGAGTAGGTTTATTTTTAATTTTTATTTAACACCGTTAATAATATTTCGTGCAGTGATTGTGGAGAAAAACGAGTTCTTTGCTCCCTTGACCTTCTATAGGGGTTATTTAGATAGGATGGTAAAAACTTCTTAAGTATGTTATATAGCGTTACTGAGTAACCTAGTGTACACACGTGACAAATTACCATCGTTTCGGCTCAGATTGGCCGCCATAGCTTGAATATAAACTAACTATAAAGATGTACATGGTTTGATTATGTTTCTTTGGGTAGTCACACGTGCGTGTTTCCAGCTAATATATTGTTTGGCCTGATGAAACGCACTGTTGCGCAAGCCCATCCATCGACACGTGTTGCTTCTTGACATCCTTTTGGTGCTCCTTGTGCCGGCTCTCGAAGTTCGCACTTTCGCTGACGTAGACATACGGATGACTCACGCAGGCCATGGCCTACAGCGCACCAAAAAAATTTTTTATCTTTACTTCTGAGGTTCTACGTTCCAAACTACAATCTGGTTAAGGGGTACGACGTAATGAGGAACTCTTAATAACCATTACTTCTCAAAATTTTTTAACCTGCATCTTAGTCCAGGTACAAGAGCGTTAGCGCATTTCGCCCCGATTGGAAAGCGGCCACCGTAACCGGGGATCGGGCCCGCGACCTCAAGCTGAGTAGCGCAACGCCAGTCACTAAGCTACCGTGGGAGGCCCGCTAATTTTGTTATTCTTCAGTTTATCTTTCAGATTCATGAGCGTTTCAAATTCACTACGTTGAAGCTTTCGGCTTGGCCCACAGGCAATCTTCCCGTGTGTGAGTCTCATAGGTTACCAAAGCCTGGCCGTCTTAAGATGACCGCACGCACTCACCGATGACGATGAGATGCGTCGTGAGTTTCCGTGTCCAGTCTTTCTTGAAGTCCACCGCGCACACATAGGAGCCATTGTCGGCGTGCCGCAGACGGTCTATGCTGAGCACGGCGGGTGTCTGGATGACCGAAAAGTACGCACGACCCTGCAAGCTGCTACGCTGCGCACTCTGACGGATCTGCGACAGGCTCCCCGTCCTTGGATTGACATCTACGCTATACACGGGGTTGGGGCTGGAGTCCTTGAACCAGCGGATGCGCACCGGGAAGTCACCGACGCCCGGAGCGCTTATGTCGCAGCTCAGTTGCACCTGGCTGCCATCGAGGGCCGTCACCGTCTGCGCCTCGGCTGCAAGAAAAGAAAAAAAAAAAAAACACGTTGCTCTGAACAATTTGTGCGAAGCTTAGAGAACAGAAGTTCAAACCACGTAACATATTCGGACCCAATTTAGCTTTATGTCACTCTGATAACGCGCATGTGCAAAACAAGAACCAGGTAAAAGCGGGAGCCAACGTTTCGACAAGAGGACTTCTGTTTTTCAAGGCGTATGTCGTTCACGCATGTCGTTCGTGACTTGGAAGCACCGGGCTCACAGCGTTAAAGAAAGGAAGTGTGGGGAAGACAGATGACGATGATGGTTGGGGGGCAAGATACGCTCGAAGGGATGTCAACTTTTTTAAGAGTGTACGTACATATAAAAGTTTTTTCTATTTAAAACTGCAAAGGTGAATAACAGCCACTCAAGGCATCGTCCAAGAAGTTATGCATAATGGCGTTTACTTTAAGTTCTCCATGCTGGGGCAAAAAGTTGGACAGGGCGAACACTTCAAGGTGTTAACAAGAGCTCTAGAAACAGAAAAAAAGGGGTATATAACCAACATGCCAAAAAATGTCCTTAGAATTAGTTATTGTGTATAGCCCCCAAGCAAGTATTTCGTCGCCACAGCCAGATGGCCTCATAGTTAGGTGTAATTAATTTTTTTTAATCCACAACAACAAGAAATAACGCTACTGATAATCTACGCATCGCAGCCTTTTGTTACCTGTTTCTAGCGGCAGCATCATTATCAGAAGAAGAGTTTCAGCAACGACAGGGCTTTCACAAAAATGTCCTCAAAGCACGGAAGTACACGGCAAAATAAGTGACTAGAACACAGCGTCTGGCGGTCATTTCGAGGGCACGACAAGAAAGTCGTTATTGCATCGACGTCTAATATTTCGATCAAACCTATGTACGTGGGCTCAACCAGAATTCAACCAGAACCAGCGACCCCTCGCATCTAGTTTGATATCGCGGGTCCCTCGCGTCCTCGAGAACAGTTATGTTTGTAGGGCATGGTGCCTAATAAGATTGGTTAGAATGCGTGTATTGATTCTTGCCCCGGTGAGTGCCGGGGTCTGATGGTTCAGACTCAGCCAAGAAACTGTTATCAAAGAGAAACCGCACGAGACGAGAAAAAAGAAAAACTCAGTCTGCGCCATCTCATCGCTTTGTTTTTATGTCGCTGTAATAAATTTTACGGTTGTCCGAGATTGGCGCTGACGAGCCATGCGTCTTCAACAAGCTCATGTGCGACTCCTGTCGGACTCGTTGTCCTTCAGTGTTGACACTAGCCTGCTGCCTCCTATTGTTTCCAATAGCGAACGCACCCTCTTCCCCGCAAACCACGCTAACTTCTCTCGGGGGAACCACGTGTATTGATTCCGCCATAACTTTTACTTCGTCTTGTTTGTTTCACTTCAATTTTGCCTGGAAAGCCTCGATTAGTGATGAAATGGAAAGTCAATTTGCTCCACAAACACAACTGGCGCGCCCTGTTTTTGCTTATCTGTGGGATCGAGTGCCTGAAGTGGCTTTGTCTTGGCTCAGATTTTTCGACCGAGATGACAAATGACGGCAGTGCGAGTTGACTCCTTGTTTTTTGAGCTGTTGCTGCGACGGAACGAACGATTAATGGGTACGTCAGGGCATTTTTTTTTTCGCACGAATATTTTCAGCACCGCGAAGATTAATCCATCGATGAAATTGGTGTGAGAACGAGCGCGATAAATCTAGGAGTTGTTTTACAGGCACCAGAATTCAGTATTCTCAGCATAACGCACATATGCTAAATACTGCGGCACCTATTTAAGCAGTCAAGAAAGAAGAGAAACCTATGTCCACATTGCATTATCGTTTCACACATTCCACTTGTTTTTTTATCGGAACAACAATACGAGACCTTCATATGCGTGTAAATGTAATATCCAGCCTAGTCAGAAAAGCACAAAGAAAATAAAAGATGGCACACGCAATAAAACAATCTCACCTCTGCAATGTTCGCGTTAGAATTGCAGCTTGCTGATTGTAAACATGCTTGTTTAAACGGCGGGAAGCCCCGTTATGCTGCGAACTAATAACCATAAAGAAGGAAGCTAAATTTCAAACAACAAAGATCTCTTTGGAAAACGAGTACATCTTGATATTGTTCTCTTCTGGTTCTGCTTATATTAAGGTTGGTTAGAAATTGTTTCTCATTCTGATTAACAAGACGAAGTTTTCCGCAACACCAATCTCACCACATAAAGCCTATAATGAGAAAGTCGATCGTCCAGTCTTAAATTACCATGCCTTTGTTTAGGCTGATCGAGTTCTAGCGCGGTACATCATGCTAGCCTTAGTAAGTCCTTGGACGACGCAGGGTGGGTGCGGAGATTTCTGGATTTCTGGAGCATGCGTCGTTTTTCTGCTGCAACTTCTTCGAGACTCTCAGTCTTGGGACCCATGAAAGCGTTTCGCGCGCATTACCATCTACATTCGCACTGTCCTTATTTCTAATACGCAGCCCTAACTACTTCAAACGCACAAAATATTTGGGAAATTCTTCACCACACGCTCATGTACTCATAAGGTAAATCAGGGTATTCGAAACCTAGAAGCTACGAAATTTATTCCCAATTCTCGCCTACAGACACGGCGTTCTTAATCTATGCCGCATATGTTTAGTGCCCTGATGCGGAATCCGGACGAATTGTCCTTGCAGGACGCCTTAGTAAAGGAATGTCGCTAGGAAGTCCAAAAAAGTACCGTTGTCACTTTCTGCCATTAAAACAATTAGGAGGCACATTTTAAACCACTTCGTACACATACCAGCACTGAAGGCATAGTCAGTGTAGGTGGACATGATGGCATCAATCCTTCACGCAGATAATGATCGTGCTCTGCCCGCATATACATTCACTAATCACAGTCGAATGCTAATTTATTTCATAATTAGAATACCGCTCGCTCGGAGGCAATTGCACTAGCTTTATGGTGAGGTAAGACTAAACTTAGCCTTCGACCTACCCTGCCTTCGCTACTCGGGCGACCCTAGATTACCTCGGAGCCTATTCACAAGACACGCATTTCTCTTATCCTCTTTCAGATGCGTAACAATTGCCTAACTTCAAATAAACCATGTTTCTGATTCTGATGAAAAAGATTGAAAGATGACTGCACCTAAACAGGAAGCACGTCAGAAAGACAGTAGAAGGTGTCACTGAATTCTAAAAACTACGTAGTTACGAACAACCTACGCCCCTTCTCTCCCACTGCGGTGCCTTCGCAATAATTTCTCTTACGTTTCCTGGAAGGAGGCTGCAGGCTGCGACGTAAAGGACAGAAAATTAGGGTGTTTTGAAGGGCAGAATGTTGTTTCATTCGCAACCGAAAAGCTACATATCGAAAACAGGCCTTTAGAGAGGTTCTACATTCAATCCGACTAAAAGAAATGCCAGGAAACGTTCGAAGTCTGCACTGGCTCTTCGCAGGAACCAACCGCGACAACGACGACGATACTTTTTTTCGCGTGTCGGTGCGTCCCTCAAACCACCAGCACCTCCTTTCCTTTTCCATCCCTCACCTCACTCTTCTTCCCTTCCTTTTAGCTTTCTCAATCACCTTACCCCTCCCTTCACCTCTCCTTACCCTCCACTCGTCCTTTCATAGTATTGGAGTTTTGAGCTCGGTCGCCCACAGAGAGGTTCTCGTTCTATATCGTTGAAACGCGCTGTCAGCGCCTGCGGATGGATTTTTGTGTCTTCTGTTTTCGGGCGGCCTTTGATTTTCGATCTATGGGTCGCTGGCTCTAACCTTATCTTTCTTTTTCTTTAATTCTCGTCTCGTTTCTCCGGTGCATCTTGGTTCTCAGCTTCCGCATTCGCCCTGGCACTGGTGCGACATTCGTTTCTCGCGACCACATCGTGAGGCACGAGAAAAAGCGATGTTCACCGCATACAAAAAAGAAAAAGATAAGTAGTTTGTAGGGGGGGCACGGAAAAGTGAGTAGGCCACTCAGAAATGCCTTTCATACTTTCTTTCCTTCCTTTTTATATATTATTTTTTTCCTTGCCTAGAAGATGATCTTACAGGACGGTGCAGGTGAACGATCAGATGCAGAGATTCACGTGAATAAGGCTGAGAGGAGTTTCACTCCATGCATCCTATTATTATTATTATTATTATTATTATTATTATTATTATTATTATTATTATTATTATTATTATTATTATTATTATTATTATTATTATTATTATTATTATCGCGGCAACGGTAAGAGCCCCATGTCACAGATAATCCGTCGTTGGCGTCCAGCGTAGACCGTCTTCCCGGCAAAAAATTTTTACGCACGCATACCCAACCATTCTTTTATCAACAAAGTTTTTCATTCCTTGTCTTTTATTCTTTACAAGGTTATTCTTCGGAATTTCGAGAACGACGACCCACAAACAAATGTAATGTAAAAAAAAACACCGACAGCACGTACCTTTTGTGTTAGATCTTCTAAACTTTAAATATTAAAATTGCGAAACAGCAACAGCAGATCGGACCACACAAGAGGCCGCGTTTCTACCAGAAATATTGCACTCGTGAGTCACGTTTGCCGCCAGCGTTTCTCGGTAAACATTATGGTTAGAGAAGCTGCAGATTCCGGGAAGTGTAAAAATCATTCACGGATCTTTGAATGCTATCGCGTTCCACTCTTAAAGAGGAAGCTTATGCCTCCTCCAAATTTATTATTATCATTATTTGGCTTGAAAACAAAAACACCCGCCCGCGCGCTCACACACACACACCACACACACACACACACACACACACACACACACACACACACACACACACACACACACACACACACACACATATATATATATATATATATATATATATATATATATATATATATATATATATATATATATATATATACTTGACAGGAAAAGGGAAGCGAGCCAGAGGCAGGCAGTTGTCCCTGGAAGGGGCACTACCCCTGCCTAATGTTCAGACAGAACGAGACAGAAACACGGAAATAGAAGATAGGAAGAACGAAAGAGGAGAGGATAGAAAGAGCAAGGTGACAGAAATCATAGAATAAAGCAAAGCACACGCAGAGCAGGTCACGCATAGTACGTCACACTAGTAAACAATGTTAAAATAGACCATAAGGACAGAATGGTGGGTTAGTTGGTATCACATTATTTACGCATTAGCGAAGAAACATATGGACGATGAAAGGAATGCGCTGTGTCCCATGCTTTTCTTTCGTCGTCCATGTGCTTCTGCGCTGCTGTGTAAATAAGGTAAAACAGAAGAAACAGTGTCTGAAGTCTTGTCATTCGAATATAGAAGTAACCTACAAACGTAAATCCTAAGTTACTTACTTCTAGCAGCTGTGAACGAAACAGCAGAAAGCTCTGTTCTTTTGCTCGTTGGCATTAAGATATGTTTGCTCGTGCTGTATGGCTATTATTTCCTCTTTATGATTTGAATTATGGGGTTTTGCGTGCCAACACCACTTTCTGATTATGAGGTACGTCCCTCGTAATGATTTCTTACACGTTGTTCTCTGTAAGGTTTGTCTATTTTGTATCGACATTTTCTCTCTCAATGCATGTCAACTTGCGGTGGCTGGCGAAATACGATATACATACTTTCAAAATGTTGGACGATGCAACTACTGCGGTCTCTTCGTATTTTCTTTGCGGGACGACGACGTCGTCTCCATGCTGCATTTCGAGTGTTCTGCATGTGTTCCTTTAATTCCTTTTCTAATACAAAGCAATCTAAGTACTCATTCTTGGCACGCTGTGCTAGGTAAGTAGTTTATTAGGTGGGTAGGTGGGTGGGTAGAAAATAATGTGACGAACGGTGGAATCGAACCTCTTGGTAGACCACAGCAGCCCGGTTCTCTAACCGCAATCGCCACGATAATTTTTTTTTCTTTATTAAGTCATGGTCGCTCACATGCTTCACTCGTTCCAAAGCCAGCCAGCTCATTAAAACTCTCGACCAGTGCGTCCCATGCAATTTCCTTCTCTTTCTTTGTGACAGCTTGCGCTCTGACACGGCGCGATACCTGTGCTGTCTCCGCAGCCAGCCCACTTCCCTCATCACTTCCCTCGTAGCCCGCTACGCTGACATTGTGGGACGTTGTACCAACTTCATCATCACTGTAGTTAATCATCATGCTTGCCTTAACACTTCTTCGCCGGAGTGCAAATGCCACCATCGTTTAATATATACCACATGACATAGCCATAGGTACGTACGACTGCCTAACTAGTAGTCTTTAATGACGTCACAGCCTGTGTTTCTCTCTCTTATGCTCCCCAGCAACCTATGGTGTTCTTTTGTTTCATCCCCCTCTTTCTGTTGCACGCCTTTTTTTTTGCTGTATCTTTCTGTCTCCCCTTACCTTTTCCCCAGTGCAGGGTAGCAAATTGGATATCTATCTTCCGGTTAACCTTCCTGTCTTTCGCGTCTCATTTATCTATTTCTATGTAGAAACCAACAACTCCCATGTTGTAAGCTCACGTCAAATTATTAGCCTAGAAATCATCTCGCTGCTACTACACGATCGTATTTAACGTGCTCTTCATCGTGCTGCTGTCGTCACAATCACGCTCGCAGCCCACAAACATAACTGCTCAATTTGTAAGAACACGTTGGTTTACCTGGTAACGCTTTGCGGAACACCCAAAAATGCTAGATAGTAAAGTACATACAATATTCTTCGCATAACAGTGATTTCGACAGTGCGTGGCATGAGTACAATATTCTGTTTCCTTTCTTGCAATTTTATGCATGCAACGGTCTCTTCCATTACAGCCCGGTCAAGCTTTCTTGCTACCGCTTTGTTCTTATGAGGAAGCTAATTTCAGAGTTAAAAACAAAGGTTACGGCTCGGCTCTAAGCAGACGGAGACGAAGTGAGACACAAACGACATATTCGGGCGCCAACTTTTCTTCATAGCTTTCGCGTCTCGTGTGTTTTGTTTTTCCGTATATTTCCACACTACACGCGTACAAATTAAGAAGCGCGGGTGATTGCAATACCTGACCCAAAATAAAACAGAAATTTGGTCCGATACGCATTTCGCTGTGCCGCAAGCAGACGCACATCTCTCCCGGGCGAAGAGCGATGTCACGCTGTTGTTTGTCTAGCGCAGGACAGCTGTCGTTCGCGACTCGCCTGGTCATCCCCAGTGATTGGGCAGACACGTCGCACGGACGTGGGGGTTCGGGATTGCTGTGCTCTGGACCGGACCGGAAGGTGCACGCGCCCAGGCACCGAGACGACAAGCAGAAAGGAAAAGGTGACGAAGAGAATGAAAAGATAAAATGCACTTCTTAGCGGAACCTTGCACGAGAACGCACACGCTATGGAGCGGCCATCTCGGAGTGTCACTCGTTAACGCCACTGTCGTGGGCAGCTATATCGACCGATATCCAACCAACTGCTCTCTCTCTCGCTCTACCTCTCCTTGGGCCCTGCCAAATTATTGTCATCTTTGCCGTTGCGCCCTATCTGGTTGCCTTTTCATTCCCCATTTCTTATCATTCCTTCTTAGTACATCTCTTCATTCGCGTCACCATTGTTCTTTATTGAAGATAGTTGGAGATCGTACGGCTCGACTTCGACAGTGTTTACTCAGCTTCTCTGGCGAGCATTTGCGTCCTCTGTGTTCGGTATTTCGTTCTTTACATGAAAGTTAACGCACTCGTTGTATTTCGAGTTTCTCCGCGGGTGCGTGTTATCTTCAAGAAAAAAAAAATGTTACCATCTCTCATCGCGAATAACTGCGCATTTCTTCTTAATTGCGACATACCTGTTACCCAGACATACCTGTCTAGCTAGTTGATGTGATCAGCGTCAAAAATTTCTAGGTAGAGGATAAAAAGTACATCCTGCACAAAACAAATTTTAATAAGCAACTTCCCGAGTATTCATGAGCGCAGACAAGCCTCATAATATCGGTGTGGGTACGTTCATAGTTTTCTTCCCTTAGCAAAATAAGAAGATGCAAAAAAGTCTAGTTAGGTCTCATCTACGTATTGAGCATGTTTTTTTTCGTATGCCGGCCCTTCTCCTACGTTTCTGCCTAGGCTTTCTTTTCCCTGTGTTCGACGCCTATTATTACTCGATATTGTTACTCTCACATATGTGTATTAGATCACGACTCCCACGTTCCCGTTCCATTCACGCGCGGGTTTGTTTTCTCGCTCTCTCCTGGTTTCCTACGGTTTTTCGCCATTCCTGTTTCTTTCCCTTTCGCGATTCTTCTCTCATTTTACCGCTCTTTCTTAGGAAGGGAGCTCTTGCCGGAAATAGAGACTCCGGAGGTGCCGGATGGCACCATTTTCTGCGGCCCTCATAACAATGAACCGGCTCTTCTTGCTTCACGCCTCCTTTCATTCTCCATATGCCCGACACCCCATCGCCACCGGCTTCCTCCTCGCCCAGCAATCTTCTTCGAATTTCCCTTCCCCCCCCCCTTCATACTCCGACCCCGCCTCGCACGCAGCCAGAGCCTCAGCCTATTCCGGCACCATGTGATGCTCACTAGAGTAATGTATAGAGGCATCCAAGCTTACTATATAATACATGAACGCAGAGCAAAGCAGAAGTGTAGCACGCGGACGCCAGCGATTCAAGCGACTCCCTCGCTTCCTGCCTTCGGCCTTCTTCTCTTGCTTCTTCTGTTCCTCTCTTCTTCGAATCCTTGTTGGCACGCTCGTTTGACCAGAGACGTACAGGGCGCAACGAAGTTGCGCGTGCGAGTGGCGTTCCGATGGCGACGCTGTCTGCTTCCGGAGTTGCGGATGCCGCCAGCTCCTCCTCGTACTTCCTCTACGACAACGGCGACACATCCAATGCATGCGCAGCCATTCCGCGCTTCCCCGGTGTTCTTCACCCCCCTTGTCATCGTCGTAGTAGCGCGACCAAATAATGGAGCTGACAAGGGTTCTCGCTCCTCTGCTTACACGTCGGATACATGCAGCTTGGGAAAAGCAGAAAGCGGCGAAAAACCTGAGGCTCTTCTTTAGCCCGTAGCTGAACGCAGGCGCTTTCTCTGCGAGAGGACGATGCTACAGCCTGATAATTAAAACAGCGCGACATGAAACTACTACCGTAAAAGTTTCTGTATCGTTGTCTTTGTTATTTGCTGTCTGTCTTTCCAATATCCTCCATGTATATTCGAGAGAGATTCTGTACTTGACTATTTGTAAGCTCTCCGCGGTTGTGAAGGAACCCGAGCGGTCATGGAAAGCGCTTCACGAAAACAAGCGTTCCCAGATGATTCCTGTTTAGACCTGTATTTTCACTTGTCAAGTTCCTTATCCTGCTCCTCGCAAGTCGAGTTTACAGCTGCAAACTGCAGTGATCTCAGCTTAGCAAGGCGGGCGACTTTCCTAGCGTTGAATAGGAGAGCCAAATAAAGAAATAGCTGAGGTTAAGTATCAGGCTATGACAACGCTTGAGTGTGAGTGAGGCAGTGAGTGAAATTGGGTGCCCGCAGGCGACAATAAATGAAGCCGACATTCCTTCCCAACCACCCCTGAGTGAGATTATATTTTCTTCTTGACATTTGTATTTCTCTTTCTGTTTGCTTCTTCTCATAAAATTTACAGGCATTACCCTCGGTGAGCGTGCTTCAGTGAATGCGCTCGCTATTTGGCCCCTGGGTTATGTGCGGCTTCAAATCTTGGAGACACGGAAAATTGACTGACTCGGTGTTCTCGCTTTCTAGATTCACGACTGGCAAAAGCGTGCAGCACTATTTACCGGAAAACAGGGACAGGCCCGGCGTGCCCTTGTCACCCGCGGGGCTGAGGGCTCAGTAGCCGGAGTGAGACGAACATGCGGAATGATATGACGGCCGGTTCACTGAGATGAAGGAAACAATCAGCAGGGTGAATGATGAAGAAGCCACGTGATCACAACCTACTTTCGCACTAGTAATAAAATGGGCACATTGTTACACTCTTTAACTACTGGTTCCCTCTAATTACTAATTCCCTCTTTAACTACTGGTACGTTGAAATTTCGCCGCCTGTGGTGTTGAAGAAGAGAATCTTACTGGCCAGCCCTTGGTTTTTTACTTTTTATTCGTTCCGCGGTTTAGGTAACGCGCGTGCAACAAGCAAAATATACGAAAACAACTTCAGTTGCCTGTATGCTTCTACATAAAGGTCTTGCTTCTTTTCTCTTTCTTTCTTCGCCACATAACAAGTACCTTAAGTTTACGGAAGAAGGTGACTTTGGATTCCGTTCCCTTCATTTTGTTTTCAGGGCTTGATAACTTTTCTGCCTTCATGACTCAAACTTCATATGATTTCAACTTTCTGGAAAGAAAATCTATGTGCTTTCCACTCTAGCCAATGCGCTGCTAGGCATGAAGTAATGTCTCAAATCATCCAGCACTATAGAATTCCGCCCCCATCAATATACGCTCAGCCCACACAAACTCGCCTATGCTTTTAAGTAGAATTTCTGTTCGTTGATTTGTTTGTTTTCAAATGGATGTTAGCATAGGATTCCCAGACTTGTTTGTTTAGAGCCTTCGCGTCAGCACTCTATTGTGTTACTTTTACATTAGCGTCGAGGGTGCCAGCAGGTTTGCTTCACGTTGCTTAGTCATTCTAGCATCCATCTGTTTACGAGGGCTGAAAAATACTCATCCAATTTTTCTGTTCCTCCTTTTTCTCTATGCCATCGTCCGGCGCGGGCAATATGTGATGGATGAACTCGAACTCGCATTAACTCGGCTTTCTTCACATATTGGCTCATAGGGTTTTCTCTCAACTTCAATCGACAATAAGTGAAAGGAAAGGGTGGTCAAGTAGCTCTATTCAATAACCAGTCCGAAGCCCGGGAAACTCATCTTGCTGAGAAGTAGAAATCTCCTTTGAAGAGGAAAAAAATTATTTTCTTCCTCTCAAAGAACGCACTCACTCTGTCCCTTTGAAATTTGAAGCTCGAGAGGCTCTTGGCAGATAATGAAATGGAACCCGGAAGTCTGCAGACAGATGTCCCTACCAAAATCTTGATACAACGCCCCAGAATATAAGAAATGCCATCCAACGATGATATTTTCTGGAATGATATCGCGCTGTAAGATCAGCTTGTGTCAACACAGATGTCAGCTTTCTTACGGCTGACACAGTGCCCAACTACCGACTTGGCTGAAAGCCTGTCGGTAGAGATTAGAATTGCTCGTCAAGGAACCATTTAGCTGCCTGTTCATTTCGATCTTATCGTTGCTGTTATTCTCTCGGAACGGCTTCATATGCAAAAAAGAAACGATAAAAGAAAGTGAAAGAAATGAAACCCTTCTGTTATACGGCTTTCAGCTTTACCTTTACTGTATATTTTGATCAACGCGTGATGGCAAAGGCGTATAAACGCACTCAATATATTTCATCTCACCTACATTTCTTTTTTCACACTGGACTAAAAGATGTCTGAGTCTAACACAGTATGACTGGTTTAAGTAATTTTCAGTTCCTTGACAAGATTGAAAAGAAAGCAGCAGCCACACATAAAAAAAGGAACCAAAAATCTTCTTACTTTGTTCTTTGTGAATGCGACATGGTGTGAGTTAGTGAGATAGTTTACGACTGGCAGCGCTCAGCGTTGTGGCCGAATAAATACATTCAAAAAATCAAAAGAAATTGGCGTTTCTTGAGACTCATCTCATTTACTGTAACCACAGTTGGCTCACATAGTGGGCCTCTCTTTTATTGCGGTGGCAATTATGCCCACTTCAGGCGCATTTCTGCCTTCGGCGTCGCAGTCACCGTCGCAGTCGCCGTGATGTTCTATATAAAGTCGACAAACGATAAAATCGTCACAGCACGCCACATGCTGCATGTGCGAATGAAAGCGTGCTAGAGTGAGCTGATGATGGCGGTTCGATCTCGCGTGCGCATCGGAGGAAAGCGGGGAGGAAGCGCGCCGTCTTCCGTCGCGCGAGAAGCGCCGGCGGCTGCTCCGTATGGCACGGCCGCATGCGGGCCCAATCTTGGAAGCGATCTGCGATGTGACATAATACGCTCCGAGTGCTGAGAGCTTCGTGTGCCCAGTGTTTTCGCCGCTCAGTTCGCGTTGAAACGAGAAACAGAACGAAGGTCAATTCGCGGGTACTCACTTTAGGGTATTCGCTATTCGCATCCTCACTCCAGCGTTTGGACATCGAGTTTCCGCGGTCATCGAGTCAGACGTGAGCATGTTTGCTTGTGCGCGCGTGACACCATGTTTGGTACTTTAGTTAGTAAGCGAAGGTATACAACTTTATACGGCCGATAAGACTACCGTCCTTACTTAGTAGCTGTGTACTAATTTGTATGGCTTGGCTGCTTACTAATTTGAATAGCAGACAGCTAATATGCTGTCAACTGTTCGGCCGAAAATGGCACCTTTTTCTCAAGAACACCTTTATATCCGTGCGCCAAGTCTCCTTTTAATACATTTAGCATTGCTTATCGGGACCTCCAGAATACTTGCATAGACGCCTTGGTTATTAGATTCTGCTTGGAATACCAACCGACACAGAAATTTCAAAGTTTGGAAGTTTCGTGCAACACCTCAGTGCATGCCACAAACGCTCCTCAAGTCCCAACTGCATTTTACCGAATCGAGAAGTGTCAAATCCCCATTGTCCGTTGTGATTACAACAAGATGTTTACGGTATTTTCTTGCAAAAAACTCACGGGCATACAGACGAACGAGCAAAAGGAATTTTGTTGTGTTAACTGCTGTCACCATAAAATCATCAAAGTTTCGGAGCTTCATCGAACAAACTTCACTGTGCACACTTTTTATTACGTGGCAGGCGATGAGCTCTTCCCGCGAAAAACATGTGGGCGAGCGTCGTAGACCGCAAGTTTTGTACGCTGGCTCACACCTTCTCGCCGGAGGAAGAGAGGACCCACCATCGCTTCCACTTCCATGCGCACAGTGACGAAACAAGCTGTGCTAGTCAGTCCGGGCTATCTGCATTCAATTATGGTACCCTGCTTTCCCTTCGCTTTCAATTAGATGTACAGCTGCAGGCGCGCGCTAATGAAAATTAATTAAGGGTCATTCCCCAAGGCGCCTGTTAATCACCTCTTCTCGGTCGTGAGGCGACGAGCTTGTCAATTGGCGAAATGCGAAAACACCCGTGTACTTAGATTTAGGTGCACGTTAAAGAACCCCAGGTGGTCAAAATTTCCGGAGTCCCCCACTACGGCGTGCCTCATAATCAGAAAGTGGTTTTGGCACGTAAAACCCCGTATATTATTATATTATTATAGAGCTTGTCAATTACTACTAAAAAACTTGAGAGCCGTGTAACATCAACAGATCGCTACAAATTTAGATAAGCACGAGTACGTGTTCTATACGTCTCTGTTTATTGCTTCTGCTGCACGTTTCTGAAGTATATCGTTAAACGTTGTGGGCTCAAAAGTAGCGCACATCGCCAACACTCTGTAGAAAATAATTGAAGCCAGGCTTTGCTCATGTGCAACGTCACTGACGCTCTTTTTTAGACATATTCAGCTGCATGCGTTCGCTGCTGATAAAACGTTCTATCACTTCATTCCTCTTCATTCTTCCAGAGGAATCTCGAGCATCACTTCAAGTCGTGCACTTGACTTCGAATAAGGGCAAGTCTGGATGTGCTTGCGTACGGCTTGAACGAAGATACGCCCATGTCCCCTGCATTGGGGCATGTTAAAGATCCTGTAGTGGTCAAAATTACTCCGGAGTCTCCCACTACGGTGCGCCTCATAATCAAATCGTAGTTTTGGCACATAAAGCCCCACAATTGACTTCGAATGAAAATTCAAGGGGTTCAATAAGGTCCACTGTTCACGAAATTCCCCTTAAGCTAGAACGCTTCATAAAAAATAGCGCCAGCCGATTGTAACACCTAGCATAATGTTAATCATGGCTTCCAGCCAGCGTGAATCAGTTCTTAGGAAAGAAACGTTTTGTTAGTTCCACCCATGGTTTTTTTTTTCTGCTTTGGCATGTTTCCTTCAATGTTCCCTTCTATTTCAAAGTCGCTGGTAGGTGATGTATTTAGTTTAGCCAATGTAAAGAGATCCTAAAAGGAATGTATAATGGCTCAAGTATACATATCCTCACCTATTACAATATTCTCGAAATATTTATGCCACCATGACAAAATGTTCAGCATGCTTGTGCTGGAGGAGCAACATAACACAGGTTTTGTACAGTTGTTTATTTCGCTAGGACATAATTTCCGTCCGTACCGGTAGCATTCTTGAAAGGTAGAATGCAAAAATGCTGGTGTTCTCAGATTTCAGAGCAAGCAAAAGACCACATGTAAATTAAGTTATTCCCGAGCTGTCTTTTAAAGCGTGATTCGCAGCCAAATTATGGCTTTGCACGTAAGCTGCAATCAGATATTACTATAATATTTTTGGTTCTTGCAATCGGTAAATCATACTAGTTTGTAGTTGACCTTCCAGTAAATCCGGAGAAGGAAATTACCTATGGGCAAAATTGTGCCAAGGAACTCTTAAAGAGGTATATGAAGCATTTTTAGAGGGATTACATCATTATGCAAAAATAGTTGGCAGCAATCCACACTTACTACATATAGCTCTGTGGTAATAAATAATTGTTACTGCCACTTGAGCGCCTTTGTGCATCAAAGCCTGACCCTAGCTTACACCGCTGACACTTTCATTTCACTCAGTATTGCGCTTAAAATAAACCGCCCGTTTAGTGTTCTTACGCCTCATTTGTGCTTAGTTTTCCGTTAGCCATGCAAGCACTATAAACGTGCAATGCTTTAATTATATGGCGCCTGATTGGACAATTAAAAGTTATTGTGCCATTTCGTTTATCTTGCCGTACAAAGAAGGGGGGGGGGGGGGCGTTTGCCTATGTAAATGCAATGATCAAATTTACAGAAGAAAGACTTTTCTTTAGACTGATTGACTTGCAATAGCCAGAGCAGGGGAAGCGCCACAAAATGACGATGTAAAATGACTCAGAAAGTAGTCCTTTTTTCACTCCTCCTCTGCATACTACGTTCATTGAGCTGATGACTTTCTTAGCGTAAACCAAACCATGAAAGAGCTCTATAAATGGCTAGAATAAAATTATATATGCACTTTACTGATTAATTCAAAATTCCAGGACATTGCACCAGTTGTTTATTGAGAATTTTCGGTAATTTCCGTAACTTCCAGTAAATTCTTCGTGACATGGCCTGGCTGGTGTTTTTATTGCACTAGCAATTATATGGCACTCAAGGCGTACTTGTGCCGTCGCGGTCGCCGTGATATTCTGTATAAAGTCCAAGGGCGATAACAATGTCGCCGCGCGCCGTATATACGAGTGAAACCATGCGAGGGTGAGCCAGCGATGGCGGCTCAATCTCGCGCGCCAGGGAGGAAAGCGGGGAGGACGCATGCCGTGTTCCGTCACGCGCAAGACACCAAGAGGGTAGCGAAGGAAGCGAGGGGAGCGGATGTGTTCCACTCCGGCGCCTGCTGCGTATTGCGCAGCCACGCGGCCCTGCCTTGAAAGCGATCTGCGATGAGCACAGAGCCTAGGTGGTCCGACGGCTCATAGCTTCGTGTGCCCTGTGTTTTCGTCGCTAAGTTCGCGTTGAAGCTGAAGGCAGCAGGATCATCAATCGGCTCGCTGCTACTGGCACACTTCCTCGCTCTATCATATTTACAGCGACATTCCGCGGCCATCGAGTTTGATGTGCCCATGTTTGCTTCTGCGCGCGTGACACTATGCTTGTCAATTTAGTTAATACGCGAATGTTTACATGTTTGCACGGTCAATAAATTCACTATCCTTACTTAGTATAGCTGTTTCCGAATTCGCCATCGAAATCGATGCTTCGCCTTCCTGGCGAAAGTGCTACTTCTTTATCTTTTCCTATAGCCCATTGTGCAACTGTGGCTACCTTTTGCTGGTGGTGCAGATTGGAGCTGCTTTTCTATCTGGGCCCGAAATACGTGCCTATCACAATGCTGCAGCAAAGTACACAGAGGCCATCGCCATTTCAGTACCTGCAATGCAAACTTTTCACACTCTTCTCTATTCGCTTCACGAGGCAGGCTGCCAGAAGAACAGGTGAGGTGGGGCTTCAATGGCGTCACTTAACCGTCGTATGTAAGCTGCGTGCTACAGGGTTGCATAGCTCTCCGCGCCAACTTACTTCTGTGATTCCTCAATCTCTCCTAGTCCTCCTCTTCTGTGATGGCATGTCCATTCTAGAACCTTCTTTTCCCGTTTGTTCGGCATCTCTCCTCACTGCGATACCGCTCAAAAGCAAACTGGCGAAGGCAGCAACCCCCATAGTAATGATTCGCAAAGGCAAATGTCGCCCCGATCAGGCAGGCAGCCATGGCGAGAGCGAGCAACTCGGACAGCGTGGAGGGTGAGGGTGCAAGCGCACGCAGAGTGCAGCGTGCGACAAGCCCGTTGATCGATGGCCGCACGTCGATGCATCAGCAGCCTCTCCGCGTCCGGGTCACGTGGCAGCCGTGGCGCTCGCCTGCCGGTGGTGCTGCAGCGGCCTCTTCGAAAGCCCCCTTACCCCCCCCCCCCCCCCCCGCACCGCCCCACCAACACACCCCCCTTTCACACCCACGTACTCCCGCAGCAGCATCGATGCCTCGGTGGTGTTAAAGGCTTGCTGCATGGCCGCCGCTGGCACCATGGGTCATGCACCGCTCATTTGGTAGCGCGTGCTGTGAGCGGCGGTGACCGTTCCCTTGCTCGTTCTTCAGAACCTACTAAGCGACGGCACCAATAAAGATGTCGGTACACGCCACAATGTATACTGTTCTTTCCACTAACGAGCGCCGTCTGAAATGCTGTAAATTTCTTTTTGTTTGGTGCCAGAGATCAAACAAACAATCCTATCTTGCATTTAGCAAGCAAGAAACAATGAAAGCCAGAAGTCACATTCCAGAACGACTTCTTGCGTGGTGTCGTGGCGCAACGCCAAGCACTACGGTTCTCTATTGCGATGAACACTCGCGGGCTGACGTCACAACATTCATTTTGCTCGTTCTGTCGCCCTGTATGACGTGACATGAAAACAAAATTAACTGAAAGCATTTTAACAACTATTCCGCGTTTGAATACCATCAACATATAAGGAGCAGCTCAAAAATGAGCTGCCCACTCTCCGCTCGTCTTCCCTTATCTCTCAAAATTATTCTCACGAACCACTGATGCTTTCTACGTGAATATTCTTGTCATTGGAAAGATTCCTTTCTAAAGCGAGAAGATCTTGTGGCACAGGTGTGCCGTCAGTGAAGAGTGCAGTCGCTGTTTCAGTGAAACTGCTCAGGTGGCTGAGTTCTTACAGTTAGATGAGCTAGGCCATGAATACTGTTCGAGCTCATTGGATGTGTTTGCATTGTAGTTAGCACATTTACACAAGGTCACGTGTAAACTACCACTGCCGATCAAAGTGCCAACTTTAAAATGCGTCGTCGTTCGCACTGCCTCCCCCCCCCCCCGTATTATTGTAGAACATATTATTTTTGAAGCTTCTTGGTCCTACGCCTGTTTCTTGTTGTTAATTCTCAATGCTTACTCAATCATTGTGAATTCGCAAAGGCACCGTCAGTGCTCTAACAAAAGCACATTATATTTGCATGTATACACAATCTCTTAGTTACCACAATCACCCAGCATTTTTTCGTTTGCCTTTCTCTCTAACATTTCTAAAACCACAATGCGACCTATGATGTCGTTTCCGCTTCAAAAAATTAAACATGATTAGTATTTCTTCCAGCATTTTATTTAACTGACCTGCATAATTTATACTCACAAATTACTTTATACGTGTTTATAGATTGCCGCTGGAACATGACTAATTCTTGCAGACGGAATTTCATGTGAATGTGGCACTTAATAAACGCCCCATGCAGGTGAGAGAAAGTAACACCCACCAGTCATCCACCCTGTACGCAGAGCATGAAACAAAAGAAAGCACTAGAATAAACGGTGAAAAGCAAAAAGATAAGAAAACAAGAGGCCAAGACCGGGTCCTGTCGTCTAGAAAAGGAAGTGATGTTGCCGGTGCTGTTGACAATGCTTTCTCGTAGAACGACGACTACAACAACAGCGCTTTGGTTTCTTTCTCTCGACCCAGAGCATCCATTTCAGCAGTCATACGACCGGCGACACAAAGTGCCCGACCATGTTTATAACGTCTTCGCCTCTGTCACATATCACCCAAACTTAGCCCAGCTCGGGCAGCCTAGGTTTCACTTTATTTTGGCGCCATAAAGAATGAGGAGGGACAAACTAACGCCACAACGTCATTTTGTGCAGGCAACGAGGCCGTATTTTTTTTTTCCATTTGGCCCACTTCATTTTCGCCGCCGTCGTGTAAGCTGTCGCTTTCGCTGCCGTAGTAGCGTTTTGTTCGCGCACTGCGTCGATGAATGTGGTGTTCCCGCAGCGGCCTAGGAAAGCCTACTCGAGCGCAGTTATTCTTCGTTTCTACGCGCAGTCGACAGAAAAATGGCATGCCAAGGAACACAGTGACACCGACACACACGTAGGCGTGCTTAGACATTCCTGGAAGCAAGATGTGGGGCGGATGACGGAGAGTGAGGTACATGGAAGCCCAGAGAAAACCCGGAAGAGCATGCAATCTGTGCACTCCCACACGTTCTGTCTCGATCGAATGTAATGTTTTCAGACAGTTGTCTTAACGGCTTCGTCATTTTGGACTACATGATTGTTCATGATAACCTTGATTCCCATTTATACGATCAAGGTGTATTATAATTTCCACATGAGACAATTTTTCGAAATGTTCGGACGAAATTGCATCAAGAAACGTTCCTCTTTAGACTGGTGCATAACTTTTATAAATGGCGTGTCACAGATACCCCACTTCTAACAAACATCCTTGAACTATATTACTCGCAGAGATGTCCTTCCAAGAGGAATCAATATGTGTAATTGACTTACGAACAAACTTTGACATAATTTCTCGCTAATTAGTTTACGGCCTATACTGCAATTTGGGAATTCTAGCCGGGAAGATTACAAGTCGTATCGACTTGGAACGAGCTCTGACGATGCCACAAATTTCGAGATTTGCGCCGTCACACTTGAAGTAGGAGTATACTGTTGTCCAGCTTATATTTTCAAGGAAACCTCATTCTATGCATCGAAATGGAAAAGTAACAGAAGCTCCAGTGTACTTCTTTAGACAATTTCGAAGGATATATCTCGACACTGGTGTCAACCTAAGAATTTCTTCCACGGGGGGGAAACGCCTTGCGAACCCACCAGCTACAATTCGTAAATTTTAACACATGCCGTAATGTAATCAGTGACACAACTTAATCATTGCCGTTTTGTTAATTAGTCAATTACTCATTTTGATATCTCGTGTAAGTAATGTCCACCTGTTCGAGTAATCCAGGTGGAGGAACACAATTGTGCTAAATGACCCCCTTGATGTTTAAAATTTTTCTATTGTCAAAAAAAGGGAAGAGAAGCACAAGGAAACAAAAAAGAAACACCCGATATAATGCGTTCTTTCGAAATGGATTTGAATGATCAAGTGAGCTCCTATAGATAATACCAATACATGAGCCGACGCGAGATGTATCGCAACAGGATTTCCGACGCGGCATACAGTTTTGAAATCGGCGTGTGGAATCTTCATTTTCCGTGAACCATGGTGAAGGCCTTTGCAATGAAAAAACACGCTCTCTGTTGCAAACAGTGATCATTGGCGTCAAACTGCGCATTTCGGAAGTCTACTCTACCACAATGGGGTAATAAATACCCAGAGAGCCATCAAGAAGTTCCGTAACCAAAAGTTGTTAGCATCAATAAACAATAATATTTTACGTTTATTCTCTTTCAGAGACTAGGGTTTGTTATGGATTACGTGAAATCTTCGATGATAACAATACTTGTTAATGTCCCAATCAATTTGTATCGTCAAGGTTTCCCTCGTATTCATCGGACAAAATTATGACGGTGAGCGTTCATAGACATGGAGATAAAGATATTTTGGAGCATATAAAAGCAATTTACCAGAAGCGTTTACGAGTTAAGACTGATCAATCAATGTAGACGCGAGTGGACACGAATCTGCGTTTAATTAACAGCATTTCGCCTTATAGATGATTTAATAGCGTTCTAACATTGCTGCCACGGCCACGACAATTCAGGGTGTGCACCCCTAGTCAAGATATATTTATACACCCAGATCTCTTCAAATTATGGTGTTTTACAATTTGCCCAGATCTCTTCACCAACGCTGAATAAGAGAGCAACCTGCACCAATATTCACAAAAAGCTCGTATACGATATAAATGTGCGCAAGAGCAAATTCCAGCCAATCATGATGCTATCCAGATGATTAGTGAAGGCGTCCAGCAAATGACAAAAAGCACTTACAAATGAAAAACGTTGGGAATTCAGCACCGTTATCCACATCTTGCCCGTAATTTATCTTTACGGTCTTCTGCCCACTGATAGGCAAGCGCGCTGAAAATAAAAAGAGCCCGCCAATTATGGCCACTCATTCTCTTTCCCGTCAACGGATTAACACATTTTAGACGCCAGACGCGTTTTTCTCAATCCGCCATATGAAAAAAAGATTGGTTGAAGATTACGACGCATGCTTCCAAGTGCTGCCGCCACCTGATTAGGAACAGACCCTAAAGGCATGTGTAGAAGCTCGAAGTACTCTCAGAGATAGAGAAGCCGGAATAATAAAGCCGCTCGGAGAGGGTCACAAGGGGCTACACTGAATAAGCGCGCGAAAGGAAAGAAAAGAGGAGAATAGGAAAGAAATAACAAAAGAAATGTGGCCAGGAAAGTCCCAATCCAGGAAGTCGGAAGGAAGCACGCACGCTTCGAAATCGATACACCAGCTGGCGTATTCTTCCACGAAGCTGCGGCTGACTCCTGGCTCGAATCCCAACAACAGTTCCTGGGGCATGGAACAGCCGCGTGCTCCGGCTCCTTTCCGCGTCATGCATCGACCTATTAGAGGTTATTCTCCTCGCATTACATCTGTCTTGGCTTCTCTGAGCAGGCTAAAGCTTGAAGAGCTGTTCGTCGCGGCTCACGTAGCAGCGAAGACTGCTTCCTAATTTCTGAGGCTTCCGCGAGTGTCGTCTGTTTGCTTCTCCTGCGGCACGCTTGCATCAAAAAGTTGCTTGCTAGTGCCATTCTTGGGAGCGAACGCCTCCTTTCCTATTGATGAGTGGAGAATTCCTATTTGGTAATCTGAATAACGTTCCGTTTTCTTCCATGGAAAACGGGTCGTACAATAATACGTCCAATAATAGCAATGCTGCACCAGAGAGGAATATGCCCCGCGCTCACATTCACAGAGCTTTTGCATTCATTATGCTAAAAGAAGTGAGGCGTGCAGACAGGACACAAGAGTAGTGAAGTGGGCAACACGAACACCGTCAGAGTACTAGAAATGAAGCTTAGAACGACAGAAAGCTGAGATAGTTCGTAAGGATACATTATCCTTACCAGGCGTTCGCGTTGTCCACTTCTCTGCTCTTGTGTCCTGTCTGCACACCTCACTTCCTTTTTGCACGGCGTTCGTGTTGTCCACTTTACTACTCTTGTGTCCTGTCTGCACGTCTCACTTCTTTTTTGCGGCGTTCGTGTTGTCCACTTCTCTACTCTTGTGTCCTGTATGCACGCCTCACTTCTTTTTTGCATGATGAATCCTTACCAACTAGCTCAGCTTTCTGTCGGTCTAAGCTTTTGCATTCTATTGCCGCCCATAACGGCGCTGGCCCATAACATTTGTGAACTCATTTTTTTTAATTAAATGTGTGCGCAGGAGAGGTTGGCACCATGGGTGAGACCCACTACTCCTTTTTTCTTAGGCAAACAGTGCTTATGAAGAATTTTCCAACTAAAAAAGCAAACAAGAAAAAAAAACCGACGATTATGATACACCCTAATGCGAAATTTAAGGGGAGCTTTATACGTCATTTCATTCCGTGATATATTAACCGGCACGGATAATCTGTCTCGCGCGACGCGTTCCAAACGAAACGAAATGTGGCGCGACTGCCTCGCCAATCGGGAAATCGCCAGAGGCAGCGCGTGGCTGACGGGTGGGCGCGATTCACAGCAGTCGCCGCAGATAGACTTCCACTGATGCAGTGCTTTGGTGAACAGACGACGCGTAGAGTGCCTCGATGTTGAGCCTGAGCTAAAGCTTCCTCTTAACAACGCGTGCTACTCTGGCGCCATCTCGTAGCCATTGTAGCCATATTCCGTCTTGCGCTGCACTGTGGTTTTCTTCTCATGCTTTCACCATACCCTCCTTCTCCATAGTCTAGACGGCTCATGGTTGCGCAGCACTCTCCTTCTTCGTTTTCCTCCTCGCGCTCTTTTCGTTCTCGCCATCTTTCATCGTTCGCTGCGCTCAGCGTCCGCTCTCATCCTTTGCTGTGCTCGTTCGCTCAGTTACGAGGTTCAGCGCCGACTCTCTCCACAGGAACTGGTGCCTAGGAGTTGTGCCCTAAAGAGGGAGACACGGTGCGTAAAGAGGATAGGCTGGCTCAAACACACACAAAAATATGGATACAATATAAACATAAATTGAAAATACAAGTCCGGAAGCGCTGCTATTAATAAATGTGGCTGGTAAATTATAGCCAATCCTTAGCGAAAAAATAAAGTTTTTCAAAATTGATGCTACAATTAGAGTACTGTACCTCAATCAGCCGGGTCTTCTAATCTGAAGTGGTATTTGTACAGGTAAAAGCAGAAAGTTGTCCTGTGGCAGAAGTAAAATATCTACGTTGTAAAAGGTCGAGATTCAATGCTAAGCCTGATAGTGTGATTGTCTTGATAGGCACTTGGTTTAGATTGAAGATGTCGAAGTCTGACGAAAAAAAAAATGGCCAAGCATTATGAAGTAGAAAATATTACCGGGAACGTGCTGCAAAATTGTTGTTTTTATAAATTGGCGAAAGGCGAGATTTTAAGCGGTGTATACACTTCACTAGGGAAATGGCCTGAACTTCTGGTTTACTTACTGTTACTAGTTATTTACTCCTGAGTGCAAGCTCGTTAGTCATTTGAGACTGACCGTTTCTGATCTTCTGACGGGCCAAAATGATTCGTCATCGGCTTCACGAAGATATTGTGCTGTTAAGGGGCTGTTATTCCCAGCGAGTGTTATTACTTGCGACAACCCACGATTTGTGCTATGTGCAACAGACAGATTTAACGCTACGTTGAGTACGCACTTAATCCAGAGCCGTGCCGTTGTCTCAAACTATACGCATGTGTAATAGGACTCGGATACGCCCAGGCAACAGTTCACTAGAAAGGTGGACACTACTTTCTGCGATAAATACTAGAGAATGTGCAGACTGTTCACAAGCAGTCCTTAACAACAACAAAAGAAGTTTTATGAATGTGCAGTCGAGCCTCTTTTACCACCGAGACTTTTCTCAGCTACGCTTCTATTAGCGCTGGAAAACCACCTTTGTGCACTCGACGAATTTGAGTCCTTCGCCGCCACAACTTGTTTCTACTTGCTCGCCCTTTAAGCTCGCACGCACCTTTTTGCGCAATGGGCTCGCTCATTAGCGAATTCTTTCCACAAAAAGGTGAGTGCTTCAAAGAGAAGAAAGTGCTTTGCATATCGCCAGAGGCCGCAAAGCCAGAAAATAGTTCTGTGTGCCCGTGCATTTGGCGCGTGTTAAAGAAGCTTGGGTAGTCAAAATTTATGCGGAAACCCCACTACAGCGTGCCTCATAATCTCATCATGATTGTGGCACTCGAAACCCCCGAATTGAAAAAAAGAAATTGTTCTGTTTATAACATACGCATTCTTTTAAGCTTAATATATTTTTCTTCTCTGCCCATAGCGCTTTCTTTATAGGAGTCCAATGAACCCTGAATTGTCAGCGCCTTTTCTTGCTTACGTTTGTGCTAGTCTTTCTTGGTTTTCTAACGTGTACTGAGGTATATCTTTCATGGAAAGCCAAAGACAAGTGCCCGTCCTATTGAAGCGCACTAAAGAAAGTCAAAAGCATGAACATTCTTTTTTACGTCTGCCTTTTGTTCTTTTAGTTTTTTCGTATTACAAAGTCAGAGTGCACTGACACAATAACAATGAACACGACGACTTCTGCGGGAGACCATTGTGAAGATAACAATGAGAACTCAAAGTAAGTCGTTCGTCGCAGGCGCAGGACAACGCGGTTGGCAGTGCAGAAATAATAAATACTGCACAAGGCTCGAGAAAGCAAAATGAAGGGGACGAATAGATAGGAACCTGGTACCTAAGGCGAAAGGGAGAGATCGTAATGGCTTACAACTTTCTGCGCACTGCGTCGTGCCGATTGTTAAAAGAAACAATTAAAAAGCAATGAACATCCTTATTCTGCTTTTCCGCCCTCACCTTTCATTAGTAGCATTTAATCCTTAGCATAATAACGTTCCTTTTTATTTTTTCCACCACTTGAACCATGTTCCAAGTTTCATCCCGCCCCACCTTCTCCTCGCCATCGCTTCCCTCTCCAGAAGTGTCCATCGCACTCAGCACCTGATGCCTCCCGAACTCGGTCGTTCATCGATCGGAACAGGTCGTCGTTATCAAAGCAGGAAACAAAAACGAAAAAAAGAATCCGCACTCACTTCCGCTCCACTCACTCTCCCTCTTTTTGCCAGGTTATGAACAGCGCGTTAATCTTGAGTTTTATCGGGAACGCCATAACATTGCCATATCGCGCTCGCTGGCTGGTTCACGTGTTTGCTTTCTCGCAAACTCGCATGTTTTGCCAGCACTAATTGTAGTTCCTTTGGTTACCTGTGTATCTTCTTTTTTTTTCGTTTCGCGTGCACATTCCTATTCATCTGCAATCTCGGACGAAAGATGAATACGCGCGCTTTCGCGCTGAACGGGGAAGCAATTGGGGAGGGGTTTAGGGAAGGTGCAGGTGCCCCGGATTCCTGCCCAAGGCCCCGAAGATATGCCTGGTGCCTAGCTTCGCGAAATGAGATGGGGCCTGCCGAGCGTTCCCAGCAATCCCACCACCGAACACGAGTATTTTCTCTCCTCTTTCGCCAGCGAAAGAGCTGAGTTGGGGGTGGAAGGGTTGCCAGGCTTCCTGCCGACTCACTTTCTAATGAAGACGAATCAGTGGGTGATTAGGGAGAACGAGAGAGACGGCTGCACGATAGCACCTGTTCTCGCCCGCTGTGTGCCCAGCGCAGAACGCCGAAAGGGGGGGTCTCGAACAAGAAGGACAGAAGGGGGCAAAGCTGAGTCCTGCAGAATAATTTAGTGCCTTCGTGTCTGTGTGTACATAGGGGACACTCGAGTCTCGGATGGGCAGTGCAAGCGACGGTTTAATATCGGGGCGGCGACGACGATGCCGGTTTAATCCATGCGCCAGCTTTCTCTGCACACTTCCTGTGTCGGTGTCGTTACCTCTTGCACGTGGATTGGTTCCTAGCTTGTTTTGCGCTCCGTCGAGCTCGGTGCACAACTCTAATTGGTGGCGCTGCTGAATTTTTTCTTTCTCTCTTGATTACAATAAATCATTCGTTAAGCGCGGGCGTACAGTTTCTCCCAGTTCCCGGCGGGCTATGCTAATCTATGGATTCTCATCGTTCCTTCTCTCAGAAATATTCTTCAGCAATGGGGTGAACCATACCGGCAAATTGTCATATAATGACAACAGCAACCCTTCGAAGGATTCGCTAGAAATCTCACAAGGAGTGGACTAATCTGAAAAAGAAGTGTGTATAGAGGTGATAACGAACGGTAACAGCGTACAAGGGCAAAATTTTGGGCCAGTTTGTTTGACTTCAATGCCCATATCCCCAAAACGTTCCAACCCAGTTTACACAGTTTACACAGAGCTTACACAGATTTTGTGACGTTGCATGAAAGACTAGCGAAGTGGGCATGGCTAAAAAGCTTTTGACCAATTTGAGAGGGCTATTGACATAAATGCAATCGAAAATGATTGGAACATATTTACGTCATAGCGCTGCTGGTTACCAAACAGCGTGAATACGAGCAAAGCACAAAACAGCACTCGTCCCGCCTACTTCGTGTATCGTGTTTTCACGTTTTTCACTGTTTAGTCAAACAATGAGTCGATAGGGTGCAAGTAATTCACATGTTCACTACACATTCTGCATGTTGTGAATTACAGGCTGTAAACAGAGCGGGAGAATAACTTATGGAAACAGTAGTTCCCCCACTCTGCAGTGGGTGGTCCCCTCAGTGCAGGAATCTAGTGACCTTCGCTGCCCTTCTCGCTCGGTCGACCAGTTCGATCTTGGAATTACGCCCTAGGCTTTAACTGGCTAAAACATAGAATGGAACTGCTGTACATCTTTCCTTTCTTTTCTAAAAAAATCATATCACGTAAATTGAAAATTCATATAAGCAAGACCACTCATTGCTGGTGTGTCCTCTGTAGCAGAAATTTTCAATAAAATGTTACTTATTCGTTCAAGCAGCTTACAAGGACAGAAGTTGCTGGGCCTCCTTGTTTTGGGCTTTTTTCCCTCTTTCTTCCTGTTTGCAGTAGGCATAAAATATTTTGCACCTTTTTATCATTTTCGTTCTCCTTCGGCTCAAAATAACGAGCGCCGTGTGAGAGGATATGTATTTTTTTAGGCGACGGCAGCAGAACCATTACTCTTCATTAGCCTAACAAATGACCTCTGGAATTTTTCCCTCTGAAAGTGCGCATACCGAAGTCTCCATTGCAGTGACCTCCAGCGATTGAAACGGGAGGCAGTTTCGCGGAAAACGAAGGGTCCTAATAATTGTCGGAGGATGACGAGCCCCGAGCGGTGCTCTAGAATGAATCGACTACTTTGATCCATTGAAATACAAAAGGAAATATCAACGCTTCGCCGAAAGTTTGAAACAGTGACCGTGAGAGCTGTCATACCGTTGCGCGCTGGAATCATCCTCGTTAACCGTCCTTCGTCATTTGTGTGCTATTTCTAGTTTTTCAATAATAGGTAAATAATTGCTTGTGGAGAAGCCGGTGACTAAACAGTTGAAAACATTGCCCCCGACTATAGTTAAATAATCGATCAGATCACGCGTCCGTGGTTTCTTTTACATTTGGTAGTGCAGTCTATGCCCATCATAAAAGGGCATATTTGTATTACTGTAACTGTAAAACAACATGCCGAGTTAATTTTAGAGGAAGTAATGTATGAATTGATCTCCATACATACATACATACATACATACATACATACATACATACATACATACATACATACATACATACATACATGCATACATGCATACATGCATACATGCATACATACATACATGCATACATACATGCATACATGCATGCATGCATGCATACATGCATGCATGCATACATGCATGCATACATACATACATGCATACATGCATACATACATGCATACATGCATGCATACATACATACATACATACATACATACATACATACATACATACATACATACATACATACATACATACATACATACATACATACATACATACATACATACATACATACATACATACATACATACATACATACATACATACATACATACATACATACATACATACATACATACATACATACATACATACATACATACATACATACATACATACATACATACATACATACATACATACATACATACATACATACATACATACATACATACATACATACATACATACATACATACATACATACATACATACATACATACATACATACATACATACATACATACATACATACATACATAGAGATTCATTATTGATATTCATTCACATTATACATAGCATCATTGCGACGCCCATTTTTGTGTATGCCTGCCAGTCAAAGCCTGCCTTTCCTAAGCCCGCTCCCCAACAAGTGGGCTCTGGCCGGAGCCGCTGAATGGTAGAATGCCGTAAAAATTGCGCCACACGCGGTCGGCGCAGTGGGTTGTGCTTTGTTTTGTTGCGACGAAAGGGCACAAGCAATGCGTTAACAATCCTAATGGCAACAGTGGATTCGAATTCGTCTGAACACGCCCCGTGCCTACACGCCGAGCACAGAGCACGCATATAACTTGGGCGTGCGCCTATTGTGCCGCAGTGGTGTACGCACTGCACTTATAATGAGGACGCGTGACCCGTTTTGTTACGAAATCACGCCCCCGCAGGAACCGCGGCGCATGGCTTCCCTTCGTCACGCATTTTGTTGTGAGCGGCTTTTCTGTTGAAAACAGCGCCGAATGGGTTCTATTGACGGGGCGCTTTCTTTCACTATGGAAAGTAAATTGATTTAGCATCGCCTAAAAGCAGTTCTCATGAGCGGTCACTGACATATATGGGTGCCGGGCTCCAAAGCAATGTGTTCGTTTTTACGGCATTCAATGAAAAAGAAAAGAACAGGGAGGAGAATATAACGAGAGCTTGCACACTCCATCCTGGGTAATTGGAGAGATTCGGCGCTCGTAAAAACCTGCAGGAGAGTGACCCGAAAGTAACGCGTGCAGCTTTGGTTGCACGGGGGCCCATTGGGATATTCTACGTATAAAATCCCGTACAGGGCACGAGTGCACATAGTTGAGCAGCCGCATGCTGTGGCCCAACGCAACGCAGGTTCAATACACATGCTACGAAGATTAATGGTGGGGGCAGGTGAGCGGGTCGCCATAAAAGCGCACAGGCTGCAGGTTCACAGGTCTCCCCTCCAGTGAACGGGACACCTTGTGCCCCTAGTACCGATACGAGATAGCGGCTGGAAACACGCGTGCACGTGCGCGTGCGACATAAAAACCCCTGCGATGGTCATGAGAAACATTTCAACAGCACACAGAGAAAAAAAAAATAGAGAGTAAAAATAATTTTTTTTTCTGCACATTTCCGGCTCTGCCATCCCTTAAGGCGTCGACGTTCACACGCTTCGTCGCAGTTTTCAAGGCCTCATTAGACTATCTTCTCGGGTCATCCGCTGTGGTGAATAGCAGTGCTCTAGTGGCGACGTGATGTTTCTTTCCCCGCGCTCCCTCCCACAACCTTCGGTGTCTTCACATTGCCGAATTTCTCTTGGGGGCAGCCCAGGCCATTTTCACCTCGGCTCTCTCTCCTGAACCTCAACAAACCCTTGCACCGCCTCGCGTCAGCACGACCACATGTTTCTAGCCACTCGCGTATCACCATTTTTATGCCTCGCTGTGCTCTTCTAGCAACGCTACATTGCATTTTTTTCTCCTTCTCCCAAAGGTGTGCATCCTGCTTGCAGTAGGGTCTTGCGAGTTCGCTTAATGCATATACTTCATGGGAGCGTTGTCTACGTCTCTCTTCCTTTCTCGTTTGCTTTCTCTTCTTTCTTTCTTTCTTTCTTTCTTTCTTTCTTTCTTTCTTTTTTCTTTATTGTGTTTTGCTAGTCGCCAAGCTGTGTTTGTGCTACGGAAATAAAAGCGCCTCACTGCAAAACCTGCGGTATTCCCTAGGCCGGATGGAGACGGCCCGGGCCCGAGGACGTGGTTAGAGTCGCGACACACCCCCTTGATTTATGGCACTATGGCGTTCAGCTGGTGCTAAGTGATTGCGCTCTCCACAAAATTTTGCCTGCAACTCGCTTTAAGAAAGGAAAAGGCAACGGTTGGTTGTGCGTTCTGCAAGAAAGTACAGTCCGCACTCAAGAAATTCGTCCCTCCCCAGACCTCCTTCGTCCTCAGTTCTCTTTGGAGGCCGAAAACCATGGTAGCTTAAAGAAACAGGGTTGGTTGCGGGCTGCGTAGACAACGAAGTAAAGGATTTCCCACAAGCCTTGGTTATTATTAACTTCTTGTTCTTGGAGCAAGCTATTAAAGCGCACGGTCTCGCAAGTGCAAGCGCTTGTGCAGGCCGCTTTCGTAAACGTCTCCTGGTAACAAGCCTTAGGCAATCATCTCCAACTATATTTCTTCACCGTATGATTTTCTCATGTGCATAGTTTGGAGCATTGGGTCTAGGACTTAAGCCACTTATGAAAGCAGCTTTCATTGATCACGGCTTGTGTCCTTTCAGTCGATCAATGCGGGAAAGAAAATGAGAGGTTACACTTGCTAATTTACGTAACATTGCAAAAACCATGGAGTACATTTTGAATCTTATTAGAAAGGTTTAGCGCGAAATGAAGTGAGAAAATGACCTGTGCTGAGCGCTAGAAATTCAGAAATTTTGAAAATATCCGTGGCCAGAGATAACTAAATACGCAATTCGTGCTCGTAGCAGGGATCGAAAAACACATAAACTAAGTGTAATTAACAAAAAGGTAATAAAAGTGGCCTCTTACGTGCTTCGCAGTGGCAAATAGGTACCACCGACGTGCTTGTTTCTATTACGTTCTTTGCAATAGCGCAGCATTCAATTTTCTATGAAAGTTCGTGCTTTGTCGATAGTACTGCTTAAACGACATGTACGTATTGTTCGGCACGACGAAGTGACGCTTTAGCAACATAATCAATATGCGTTGAACAAGCATTGTCTCTGCCATCAATGTGCACCGATATAAAGAAAATACGGCCCACTGTCGAAATATTGTTTTCCCTGCCGTTTCCATGGCATGTTCAACACTCATCTCAAAGCAAGGAAGCATCGTTTAAGTTAGCCTTAATCAAGATCAAAGGGTCCACAAAAAAATGGGCAAAAGATGTAAAAGAGAAAACAGGAACAAATCTGGTTTCTCCTGGCATCTTCCAAACAGAAGCGCTTATTATGCACAAGCTGCATCGGACGCGCAATCACAGCCACGCGCATTATACTCCCAAAGAGGCCGTGTTTGCGATGCCACGCGGCGCACAGGAAGAAAGAATGGAAAAGTGGGTTTGAAAAAAGAAAAACTTCTGAAAGACGAGAGTTCATTTGCAGTCACTTCCGGCAACCTGGCGCCGAAGAAAAGCACTGCTGCCTTTTGAAGGAGCGCAGGTGTTCTGAGCGGAGAAATCAGCTTTGCCCCGTAACAACCTTCGCTCGCCAGCGAGGGCTTCACTGGGAAGCGCAGACGCGTGCATTATCTACAATGGAACGGTGCAGACAGGAAAATGCAGAAGAGGTAAGAACGAGCCTATATAGGAAGGCAGCGGCTTATATTCAGCGAGTCGTGAAAAGAGTAAAGCGCGTTTTCTTTGCTTTATATATTAGAATCTTCTTTTTAGCGAGAAAGCAGCTCTTCAAACAGCGTAGGTAGCACAGTATGCGTGACTGGGAAAAAGGGGCAGACTGCGGAAACCCTGATGAAACAGGCAGCCTGCGAGAGAAGCGTGTAAATTAAGCGGGAAACTTGGTTCACCGTCCAAAAGCAACTAACACTGATGTGATAATCAGCCCGCAGCCCGTGATACACGGCCGAAGTGACTTTATTGCGTTAGGGAAAAAACAGCGCGAAATAAAATGGAAATCGGTGCGAGATTGAAGCAGAGGTTTCAAAAAGAGACGAGCCAGATTAAGGAAGCGGCAGAGCAAGTGAAAATGAGTTTGCTCTTGTTTTACTTCCTAAGGTATTTTTCCCCCTCCTTTAAATTCCAGGCCGGCTGACGTCAGCGGCGTCTGGTTTAAATGCGAGTTGGAATTTCCTTGCCACATTTCGTGATTATCTCGGGTGGACGGGCCGCTGCGCTCATTCTTCGTCGCTTAGCACATCTGCGGTTGCCGGCTCCACCTTTGCTTTATTATTGTTACTGCATTTTTCTTTTCCAGTTGCTGATCTTTTCACTTGAAACGCTGAGCTCCTATAAACTGCGAAAAAAAAAATGGAATAACGAAATAAAACCACCAGGCTATCGCAGGTGCCCTGACCGTCAAATAAGCAGTGGTTCCGCTACTATTTCTTCTACCATACGAAGAAACGAGTCCCTCACTAGGCGTCATTGAAACGATGGGTTTTATTCGCTAAAACTACGATTTCATTGTGACGCATGCCGTAGTGGGGGGACTCCGGAATAATTTGGACCACCAAGTGATCTTTAACGTGCGTCCAATGTAGGTGACGTGGGCCTTTCTGTACTCCACCCACACCAAAGTGCGGCCGTCGTGGCCGGGATTTGATCTCGCGACTGCGTGCTTGGCAGCGCAACACCATAGTCGCTAAGCCACCTCAGGAGATCATTAGGCGTTGCAGTTCATGGTATCCCCTACATATTTTTCTACTGTAGTCGGTGGGGACGTCTCTTCAAACAAGCGAAGAGTAGGCTGTGGACGCCAGCAGTTTTTTACCAAAATGAATTCGGCGGCGTACCGAATCAGTTCCGCCAATGATTCATTGTAGTTTCGTTCGCAAAAAAGTGAGGGCACCAGGTTTTCAAAGCGCCAGGCGAAATGTCATTTTTATAAACACCCGCGCGTGTTTTCATTGCTTATTTGCTTTATTCATGCTCATGTTGCCAAACAGCTAAACGCGGCAACATTATGGTGTTCCCTCATTCCAGTGAGCGCGAGCGACAAGTAGGTGTGTGAAGTACACCTTGCGCACGTTTCTTGTGACTTAAGATGAAGATTGGCACACATCGGTTGCCCGATAGCTCGTCGAATGTGCGCTTAAGCTTTCTTCACACACGTACCTAGCTTCAAGCTCCTTCTGAAACAATCGCGAATTGCATTGTATTTGCGTACGTATACTGCAGACAGAATGCTTACTTTACTCGAGTTCCTAGAATCCCACACTATTTGCACGGGAATGCTTAGACGCGTAAATGCTGATGCGAGTCTGTGTGCGCGCGCGCGCTCTTGCACGATAGCGATATCTCGTTCCTCAAGGTGCGGCATTCAGAAAGTTACGCAAAAAAAAAATGAACGCTTAAGATAAACACCGGACTCGACTTAACTTTGCCAATATACGCCGGTGGTCTTCAATTCAGTTCAGACCGAAAGGCCCTCTCTCTGTTCCTACCTAATCAGACCCCCAGTGCAACAAGAAAACTAAATTAACAAGTTCGTCTATCACGCGTCCTCTCTCCTCCTTTTGCTCCAAAAACACCTTCTTTTCTTCTTCTTCCTTCTTTTTTTTTTGCTATTTAGAGGTCCCATGCGGTGGCCAGGACTCTTGGGAGCGCGGTGATAGCATATTCGCTAATGGTTACACCCGCACAGCCAATGTTTACTCATGTCGCAATGACAACGGCACGTGTAAACTGGCAAGCGAAACGAGCAAAAAAGAAAGAAATCAAAGGAGCGTGAGAGATGAACGCTATGCACTTTCGTTATTCTGCCCATGGCTCTTTATGAAAGAGAGCCTGGCTAGCCCGCACCTTGCTGACTTTGTGCGACGTTTCATATGTTAAATGTTCCTGTCGTGAACCTTGAATTTCGAATTCTAAGGGGCATGCAAGAAAAATCCCAAAATTTTACTTGTCCACATATTCAACACTGAGAGTTAATAGAAACGCGCCGCTAAAACATTGGCTATTAAAAATGGTATGTCCGGTGGTTGTTCTTATGCAGCAATAAGCCCCTTTACAGTGAACTGGATAAGTGCTAACATGCCCGACGGACAATACTTCGTGCAAACATGGTGTGGGCGGGGCAGTTATCAGTCGTGCGTGCGTCGCATGTTGAAACCTTGGTGGTTTGAGTGATGTGAACGTTTGAAGACGTGCTTGGCAATCACGGTTTTGGAGTTAGGAAAGCTGTCCTTAAGCAGTGTGCCAAACGAAATCACCACGTGAAGCCAAGTTATTGAAAACAGTGGGAATGACATGGATTAGAGACTCAAATTTGTTATTTTCCTGTCGCCATAGTCCAAAAGACTACAAAGTTCTCTCTCGCGTCAGGTACTACAATAACAACGCGCCCAACATTTTTAAAGAGCGGTGGACCTCCCTACCCTTTTTGGCAGGCAGAATGAAATATACGGGAAATGACAAGCCAGAGTAATGATCACTGGTGCATTCCTCAAGGAATACAATGTCACAAGAACGCCCAGAAGCGTTGTTAACGCTCAAGGGCAATTAAAAATAAGAGAGGCGCTGCCTTCTATCGAGAGCTATGTCGTTATCCTTCGACTTGAATGAAAGGTTCCCGTTTAACGCCACACACGCGCGTGGCGAGAAATTTGACTCTCGCATTAGTACAACGCAATGCTCTTGCACACAGTCCGTCATAACAATGGCGTGACTCCGTCATCAAATACAACAGTGTGGAGGTGATGCATCATGGCTATGGCAGCATTGGAAGAAGATAAGGAAGTTAACACGGAACAGAAAAAAATAGACTGCGTATATTTCCATCTTGGCGTGTGCTCGGAGGGGGGAGGAATAGAAATCTCATTACATGGTGTCGCACAGCTGTCTTTCGTGCACCCAACAAAGAGGCAAATCGCACACTAACAAGAACTGCGTCGGTATACATTTGTTCTTTTTTTCTTCTTTCTTGTTCGTTTAGTTCTTCATATATATGTATACTCGCTCTCAGACATGGAAATATCGTTACGAGAGGAAAAGGTGACGCATTCATTGCGACGCTCGCTGAGCTAAGACAAGAAAAATGAAACGGTATACAAAATTTGGCTAAAGAAAAGAGAGTTAGAGCAATCGAAGTGCTCGAATTATTCCAGAGCACAAAGGACTAACTTCCTCCCACTCAAATTGATCGCATTTGCCAGTCGGTTTCACCGTGACATTTTAGGGAACAAAAAGGAGAAAATCAAGAGTGCGTGCGACGAATCAGCCCAGTCCGAGCATCGCCCACCTCACCCTCATGGCACACCAGCTCTTCGAAAAATGCGAATCTTGTTATGTGCACTATTATAAGCTAGGCTGAAAAAAACATACAAAGGAAGTACAAAAACAAGATTGGCATCAGGCGAAGAGGGAGGCTTCTGCGCTTCCTTACTCTTCGCCGCCCAACGCCGTCAGTTTCCTCGGTGGCTCCAACGAAACTGGCTTGTCGTCTCTCTCTTCTTTATAAAGTGGAGAGGAGAAGGAACCCAGTGCCAGCATGCAACAATAGGGCGTCACGTTGGCCCTCGGGAAATCCGAAATAAATCGATCGCACTGTCCGCTACCCCGTCCGAATAAATCCGGCAGCTGCCCATCGGAGAAGGCAGCCACGGTGCATTCTCCCATAGCTGGGCTCCTAGAAAACGAATACCGCAAGGAGGCGCCAAACGCACACACGGGCACCTTCCTTTCCTTTCTCCTCCCTGTCACGCACGTCACGGTTTCCCATCCGCGAAATTTCCATATAAATTGCGTCCCGCGAGAGTTGCTTCCCTGCCCGTCGCGTGGCAGCCCCGCGCGCAACAGCCATCCCCATTTTGCCGACCCAACGCTTCCCTACAGGGCTGAGCTTCCGGACCGCAAAGGGGACAGGAGGGTTGGGTGGAGAGGATGCCGCGGAGGCCACTGTCATTCAAAACACCGTGCTTGCAACCTGCGCCTCCTCGAGTGGTTTGGCCTCCGAAGGTCGCGAGAAGGAGGGATCTCGGTGGTTTCGGCACCAGATGGCGCCGCGCGTGCCCCCGCGCGTGTTCAATGACGGAGATGAACGTCGGTGGCACACGCTTCTGGGGCTTTCTAATCCCATTGAGAACGTAGGCGAAACAATACGGCTGGGGATGGATGGGGCTCAATTGTAGCGTTAGCTTGGTTCCCGCTTTCACGTCGAAGCCCCTGCACGTGCACTGCGTGCGACACTCGAGACACGAATAACTTATGCAAATGAGAAAGTGTGG
Source organism: Dermacentor albipictus (assembly GCF_038994185.2). Lineage (NCBI taxonomy): Eukaryota > Metazoa > Arthropoda > Arachnida > Ixodida > Ixodidae > Dermacentor > Dermacentor albipictus. The sequence goes on from NC_091821.1 coordinate 360,283,182, forward strand.
TTTGCGCACGAATTCTATAGCAAGAGCACAAGGCAATAAATTAATGGCACTGGGAGAGAAAAAGTCTCCCCTGTCTTCGTGCACATAGTCAATCAGTCACGCATCATCCGCAACTGTTTACCAAGAACAATGGAGAGTTTTACATACCAAAGCTCTCTTATAACGCCTGTGCACCTTTCGATTTTATATATTTTGCAATAGCAATAATACGGACGCATGAAGCGCATTCGCGCCATCGTCGTCTGCCTTGCTGTGGTGTTGGGCTATCGATGATGCATGAGGGGCCCATGCGTGGAGGATTTCAAGGCCTGCAGAGACGCGCAGTGCATTTGGCTGCAAAAACGATGAAGCCAAGCACACGCACCATCACGCGCAGCTAAATCGGCTATGCCGGAGCCAGGGCAGCGTTCTGGCTTCTGCTGCTGGCATGAGCGTTGTGTGCGCACACATCAGCGTTTCTGCTAAGCAGCCATGTGCATACCACACCTCGGTGAATACACACTCTTCTGAACGGAACGAACAGGAAGCGTCACAAAGAATCAAAGTTGTTCTCTCTTCGGGCGCTGACAAAGGCAGGTGGTTCTCCTGCACACCGAACACACCTCTCATTACCAACCCTTTCACACGAACAGTGGGAGGCTGTCGTGCCCAGCTCGGACCCACGTGAGCCCCGCATACTGGTGCTGCGCGCACGGCTGACCGCTCAAGTCGCAGGAGTCCTGGACTAAGGACCCCCTGCCCCACCGCATGGTGCAAGCTGGACAAAGCCTATTGGAATTTTTCCGTTTTATTTTTTTTTCTCCAATAAAGCTTCTTCTCCCTCGTTTTCTGTCTCGTCTCGTGCGGCGTCGAGGTTGGACGCTTGCAACGCCGCTGGAAGAGAGAGAGAGAGAGGGGGAAAGGCAAAGGAAAACAGGGAAGTTAACCGCAAGCAGCATTTCTCATTATACCACCGATCTAAGATGCCTTCGGCACGGTGACTGTATCTTCTTATCGATTTCAATTTCGACGCCTTTCGTCGAGTTTCTGGAGTGATCGTCCTCCATTTTTACAGCGAAGTTGTTATATATTTATCATCATCGGCAGTGATAATACCCCCTCGCCTCTCTCAGGAAGAAAAATGCAATGCTTCATCCCCTTCGCACTACAAAGGCTAGAAGTGCTCAATAAAGTGAAGCGAACAGTGCCCACATTCATTGAAATCACCCATACAACACACAGAACACCATACATTTCAATAAAGAAAAAGCTCAAAACGAGCATCCGAACCATCAATACCTCCCTCAAAAGTGGTAGCGGCGGTTTTGTATAAGCTTCGCTGGACATTCATTTTCGCAGGGCCAGGATGGCAAATCAACTTTTTTTATACACTTAGTATAAATTTAGTTAACCAAATATGTTTTTGTAATAGGCCCAAAGCCTCTGTTGTATCGGCCTTACTGTTACCTCAATCTTTGCTCGGTCCGGTTTACGAACGCGCTCAGTGGTCAAAACTGTGTAGACGACAAAATGTCAGTCATCTGTTTATTCTTTTTTTCTTGCTCAGGGTCTCGTCCATGCCAGGAGTGTATGCGGTCGTTTCCCTATCTCTTAGATGATCTAGTCAGAGCTGCACTTTTTCTTTTGACACAAAGGTGCTTCCCACGAGATTACCGCTTTAATTGTTTTCTTCGATACTACACCCAAGCGTCCTAAGATCTCACCAGCGATCGCGGACCACCTTTAGTTGGACTCAGCCTCTTTCATTTTGTTTCTATATTGCGCGTCAATCTATAGCAGAGGGAAATAAGGAACGGTGACTAAAAACTAAAGGAAAGTTCATTGCTGTGCGTTGGAGAATTCAATGCTTTCTTCCTCAAGCTTAGTGGTTTCTTGTTTACTCCACTTTATTCATGGATGCACCCAGACACCGAAGGAGGGATTCCGCAGACAGGAATTCCACAGACGATCCCTTCGGCCGAACTCGCAAGAGAGCGGCAAGCTATAGACCGACGGCCCTCACGGCATCCACCCCGATCTGCAGCGTTGCTTGAGCGCCGATAGACACACTAACTGTGCACTTCATGACCTTTCCTCCTCCGCTAATTTATTTTTCTTTCTCTCCCTTTAGCTTTTCGAGCAAAGCCCCTCGCGTAAGAAGAATAGAGAACCAAAACATGCACAGCACGGGCCGAGCGACGAAGAACCGCGGTGTGGGGTAAAAACAGGCGCCGCGCTAATTGTGTATCCCCGAATTGAAAGCTTGCTTCCAGCCTAACGAGCTTCTGATGCCCCTCTCTCTAGCTGCGAACAAGTACGCACCACGTTACTCGTTGCAAACGGCGGTGCGACCAACCATAGTGCTGTGACGCGCGGACGGGATTCTATGTACTCCTCGCCCCACTCACTCCTTCCCTCTCGGAACTTCTCTGCCCCACTTTCCTTCCTTTGTATCACTTCCTAGGCGTCCACAAGCCACCTGCTCTAGTGCCACTGGCAGCGTGGGTTCTCCTCAGAAGGCAGCGCCAGTGGCTGATAAGGTGGTGTGGCTGCCGAGCGGGTCGTTACGGTAATGGTCTCGCCGGTTTCTTCAGCCCTCCGCTCCCTCCCACTGCCAGGCTCCGGAGAGCGCTAGATGTTGTCGGCCACCGCCGGACCCGGCAGGGCCTCTCTCCCTACCGTCGGCGTGCGAGATATCCAAAAGCTGCGCTAATGCAGAAATTCCGTGGCTGGCCTCTCTCGCCGGGCCTCATGCTTCGCGATGGTGAAGAAGCCAAGTTACTTCCGTGAACACTGAACTAAATACTTCTAACGCGTCTCCTCTCCTTTATTTTCTCGCTATGACGCCCCCTCCCTCCCCCCTCTTCCTGTCTCTCTCTCTCTCTCTCTGCACGCGTCAGCCTCACCTTTATTGTTTTTCACGAGTCCTCTTGTCTACCTTATAAGACAGTCCATCTTCACGAGCCGGTGTGAATTATGACTTGAGAATATGATGTAAACGACAGTGTCTCCAGTCTCCCGCCTTTCTGCTGACAATGAAACGCGATGTTTTTCTCTGTGGTGTGCGAAATAAACAGCATGCAGTTGCTTAGATTACAGCGCTGCTGAATCTCGGCTTCTAATGATTATAGGCGAAGACTGCTACACAGAATATTGGAAAGGTGACATTCTTATGGTCCTAGGATAGATCTTTTGTCCAATCAGGAAAAATGTGGAGTCATAATGTTGGGGATTTCTAGAATTTCTCCCATTTTTAATGACTAGTAGCATTATTGTGTTGGGAGGAACAGACAGCTTGGTGAGAGTTCGATCAAGAGAGAGAGCAAAGGATGCATAGAAAGGCAGGGAGGTTAAGCAGAGGCAGTTCCGGTTGGTTACCCTGCACGGGGAGAACGGTGATAAAAAGAGAAAGAGAGCAGAAGGGGAGATGGAAAGAAATAAAGACGAGCACGACCAAACCGCGTACACTACTGAATGGTAGGTGGCGGCGTTCTTACAGTCTATCGTGAAGCTCCGCAGACCGCAGGAACATTAATAACGCGAGTAAGGCTTTAGCGTGGGTGATCTGAGGGAGTACTGAGTTTAAGAATATAAAATTGGCCCTGAGGTGATAGTTAAGGTATACAGCTAAAATTTTACGCTGCACCTCTGATATTTCAATCAATCCTCTTTTTTTTTCGAGTAAACACATTCATGATTTTTTTTTATTTCATCGCAAACAGTCTTCGTCGACCGGAGTTCCCAAGTCAGTATATCTGATTTATTTACCGAATAATAATTTATCTCATTTGCATCAGCACCTTAGAGCTTATATTTCACCCTGTGCGAACGTGGTGAACCTGTGAACTAAAAGAAAAATCCAGCAAAATTAATCTCAAGATGAATGTCGACGAAAATGCGATTAGAACTGAAGCAGTGGAGAAATACACCATATTGCCTATACCGAAAGGGGTCGGCAGCTCGTGTACTGTATTGGCATCCCCTTTGAAACGGGGCAGGGACAAATAGTCACCTACAGCCTGCTTGAGTTCATCAGGTAAGCTATACGTGCTTTTCATTCCAGCATTCTCGCTCACATCTCGATAACCACTTTTTTTTCTTCCTCACATCTGCTCTATCTAGCGCCTACCGCTACCTATGCCTGTAAAGGACTTGCTCTTCCCTGCTTTTCTTTTTTTTTAACCAAGCCACTAAACGTCTCTTGCTTATATCGAATGCTGACCGGTTGATGCTCCTTTCCACTTTAAATCCAAACGCCTCACGCAGGCATAGTCCACGTCGACTGCGTGGAAAGTGAACAAGACTCCATGTATTTGCGTGACCAATTTTGAAGTTTACCATTGTCGGAGTCCTACATTCACCGAAAGAAAATCGGAAGGAAAAAAAAATCTTGAGCCACTCCACTCTGTGAAGGTGGATGACCAGCCAAGCGGCTTAGCACACGACACAGAGTTGACATAGAATTTTGAACAAAACTACGAACATATTAATTGTCCTGATTGGTGCTCATCGTCTCGATAGGTATGCACGCACATTCTCGTATTACCTCTGTTATTAAATGCACCCGTCACGTAACACAATGAATGGCTCATACCTTTTTAAGCAATGGTTCATACCTCCGTAAAAAAACAAAAAAAACACACAACACTACGCGGCCTCCCCATTACGCTGACAGAAGAGATATTAAATTCCACGCTGGACTGATGAGCGCCGACGGAGCCAGTTGGGGAAGAAGAAAGACGACGATGCTCGAGCCATTGCTGATGATTATTGTTCTCGTTGTTGATGATGACGACGACGACTAAAGTTTCCTCTTGCGCCAGCGAACTAGTTCGCGGGTTATTCGCGGACGACGGACGACGGCAATGCCTTGGGCATGTACAGCTTCACTGTAAAAATCAAACGTGCAAGATATTCATTCACGCAGTACTTAAAATCTGTGTAATTGCAAAAGGTGGAGATGGCGCAAGCGTGCTCGCCGCATACAAGCAAACGTACCTCTTTCCTTCCTTCTTGCATCGTATAGTGGTAGATGGAAAAGGCTTAATGAAGGGAAAGTGTGGGTGCAGCAAACAGTGAACCGTGTAACGGGGGCGGGAGGTGGGTGATGGACCTAGTGTGGCAGTCAGAAACACTTGGCGGTACTGTCTTCACCAGGAAGTGCACTCGGTATTTGATAGCCTTTTATCGTTTGGTTATCTTTTTTTTTTACCTCCGAGCAAAGAGCCTTCGCGACGAGGGCCATTGCGTCGTGTGCTCCCACCGTCGCAAAGCGTTGAGCCCGGTGCTCACGAAAGCTAGCCTGGTCTGGACAGACCGAAGTGCGCGCCGTTCACGGATGAGCGCAGAAGAGGTGCAGGCTCAGCACCGTGCGATGGAAGTATACACGCCGCGACTGTTGCCGGCAAGACGTAAGAAGCAAACAAGATAAACACGCACAGGGACGCACCGGGATGCTTTCGGAGGTTGAAGGCAAGGAAGGTGACGACGACGAAGAAACCAGATAGGCTGCAATTACCGGACCGGCTGCGCTGCTAATGGGCTCCTCCGGCAGCTAGCAGCGGAACGTCCGGCTAAGAGTGTTTGCCCAGATGCGGCACCAAGCCGCTCAGAGACGCGGCCGCGACAAAAGAAACCGAATCCACTCGACGGCGACAACAGCGGGAATGTCGTCGCCAATCAGAGCAAACACGCTTCGCTTTCACCAAGCGCCTCGGCCGAGTGGCGTCTTGCCGTTGCTCGGCGTTCATTTAACACTGTCGGTGCGCGTTTCCTTTCGACGACTTCCTCCTTGCCGCCTTTCTATACTTAGGCTCCTCGCAACTATATCTCTCTTTCTCTCGCTCTTCGCTGCGGGCTCTCCAGGTTGTCTTGGAAGCGTGGCGTCCCCGCAAAACGAGACTCATTTCTAGCCTATTTGGCGCCGGAAGTGCGCGTATGGCACGCGTGCGCAGATTCAACTAGCGATCTCTTCCGCGGGACGTCGCCTTGGCGAGGAACCGATAAGCGAGAGAAACAGGCAGTCCGGCGTCGAGCGAAGGCCACTCTGTGCCGCAGTGGCTTCACTTTTCCCGCTGTCCTTTGGGTGCACCAAGGCGACACCATGAAAACCGAAGCGATCCTATTTATCCGGACGTGGTGTGAAATAGAGTTGAAAGTAAATGTTTTAAAAACTTGCTGGTGGTGAAACACTGTTATTGATGTAAAAAAAAAGTGGTTGTGATTACCATATCGTAGTGCAGAATCTTCTATCTTGAGAATGCGACATGAAACGCTAACATAAGTCATACTGTGCTTTTTTCACGCTTTCACAGGACAAAAAAAAAATTGTTACCATAAAGGAGTGTAAAGGCCCTTTGGAAACCGTGCTACGCACATGTTAATCTATACATACTAGACTGTTAAGCATGTATGCATTACCTGATTAGCTCAAGCAGGCTAGATGACTATTTGTCTTGAAGGGGACGCCAATAAATATTCATCATCGTCATACGTTCTTCAGTAACATATCGCAACAATAATATGCGAATGCCAAGCTAAACCACGTTGGTGGGATACTTATACTGAAAATTGAGTGCTTAGACAACAAAGATCTGCCCTTCTGAGCTGTTTTAGCCTCAGCGAGGATTTTTACACGATTAAACTAAACTGCACCAAGACGTTTTACCTTAAATGGTGGTAGTGTAATACAGCTGAGTAGCAAAGGCACGCCTTTCCTGATCCTGCACAAGTTTTCAGTACACGATAGGCAGGAAAAGGATGAGTTTACTCCCCACCTGCAGCAGGCGTGATCTCCAGGGATGTGCTTTTTGTAAACATAACGAAGAGGACACGTGGGATTGTGTAGCACCAGAAATGCCTCACGGACTGGGATGAGTTTCTAAGGTTGTGCAGCGCGCGTGTTGATTCAACATGAGTTCACAGGTAAAGGAAGTCAAATCGCAAGCCGTGCCTGTTTGAAATCGCAGGTTGTGCGGTTAAGCCACAAAGAAATGCGCAGGCGAAATGTATGGTCCAAAGTTATTGTTAACGGCTGAATGTGCCTGCAAAATATGGAGTGAAAGACGTGTTTGCCACTGAAGCGACAGACTCAAAGATATAAGCTTTAGGTTCTTTTACAAAAGCGGTCTAACTACTAGCACCCTAACGATTAGCGTCTCGCCACAGCGCATGTGCCAAACCCACACGGTATCGTTGAGATGGGGTTTTCGCACACCGTTAGCGCTAAATTTCAAAAACAGCGTGGGTACCCAGTACGCCCAAAACGTATTTTGGGTCACCTTACCATCACTGCGAACATCTAAAAACGCGTAAACGCCTCCTCATTGAAAACAATGAACTCTCAGGTATGGTATTGTTCCTTTAATTTAATACGTATCGCATTATTTCATGTTTTTCCTCTGGCATTATGTTTTCATTTTCCTTCCGCGTTCAGGAACGGCGCTGCAATCACGTGACGCTAACGCAAACCGGCAACCCTATTCTAAGGCACCTTCTCGGCGGAGTAGACAATGAATGCAAAGGGGTCGCTTGTTGGACCCTAAGCTCTAGAACCCTATTCTAAACCTCCCTGTTGACAACGACACAAATAAGGGCTTTTGGGCAGAAGAAATATCAACAAATACTGGCAATGAAAATTAAAGGCAACCAAGGTTCGAGACATTTCCCACTTCCTTTTCTATTGGCAGCCTTCCACTGTGCTTTTCCTTGCTCTTTAAACAGAAAAATCTGCGAATCCTACGCACTGTGGGAATTCACATAAGCGAAGCTTTCTAGGCTGTTTGGTTTGATTGATGATAATCAGCGGTGATCTTGTTGGCGAATGTGCAATTTCTTCAGCGTTTAGTCCAATACGCGACTGGTCAGTTGACGTAAACCGTTACGTTGTGTGCACTACTCCAGTTTGTCTGCGTAGTCGACAGAACACACAGGGAGACGTGTTTGCTTGAGGCTTGGTTGTGTGCCATTGTTGATAATCTCTGACAGGGTTGGAAATTATCATCGCCTCCCATGGCACATTGCATAGTGGCAGCAACTGTCTGCCCCATCTTTCGATGAGTCGCGAAGACGCTCATGTTCCGCGCGAAGCTTATTTCGGGCCTGGGTGTCCTCGACGCTGAGTGCACGCATTGGAGCCATTTTGCTAGCGCATGTTTACGTGCTCCTTCTGCATACGTGACAAGCACACTGTTGAGACATCTCCAAGCGCTCACTTTAGGCTATGAATGAATGTAATGTTTTCACTATCACAGCCCCACAGTCCAGCCCCTGCATTTTTGTCCCATTTTTGGCCAGCACGTGCCACACGTACAAACTGTAAAACGCTGCCGCGGCGGCACCGGTCTGGATGGATGGATGGATGTTATGAGCGTCCCCTTTGGGACGGGGTGATGGGTTGCGCCACGAAGCTCTTGCTATTATCCTGCCTAATGCCCTACCTAGGTTAAACAATTAAAAAAGGAAAAAGAAACACTATGAACTACCACGCCCAAATTTTCTGATCCCATATTGCGAACTGTTTTTGTACCTCTCCGTTTTTTGTCGTTTCCCTACTTTTCTTCCACCAATCCTCCTTCAATAACCTCTTACTAATGCCTATTGCGGACATGTTTGCTTTACCACTGCTCCCGCTGAACCCAAGGGCTTCAAGGAGGCCAGTGGTGCCTAAATCGACCGCTGCATGCCTTATCGATGGCGTCATCGGTGAGCAGGCGACGGCGCGCTACTCTGGCGCCATTTCATAGTTATCTTCGCTGCAGAGCCCGTTTTGCGCGGCACTATGCTTTTTTTTTTTCTAACACTGTCGCCTTACCCTGCTCCACTGTTTTCCGCCTCATGGTACCGCTGCACCCTACTGATTCCGCATTCCTCCTCGCGCGCTCTTCACTATCGCCGTCTTTCATCCCTCGCTGGGCCCCGCCTTCACTCTTCCATCCTTCGCTGTGCTCATTCGCTAGGTTATGCCGAGGAACGCTGCCGACGCCTAGGGACGCCGATGCTCAACGCAGGAGCGGTAAGAGCTGCGCTCTAAAAGCATTTGGAGTAGTATCACTCGTATTGTCATTTCATGCATTCTCCATTCACAGTAGCATAAGAAGGCGAACAGCAATGACGAAGAAACTTAATGCAGTCAACATTATGGCGAACTTCTGATATATATTCGCACGAAGCGCTAGTTGCACCTCCTTAATTTCGAAATAGAACATGCGCTAATATAGAAGACATAGTATGGTATGCCACTTTCAGTAAGCAATGTTCTTCAGACAAGCAATTTGTTGGTTGGAAAGGAAAAGAGAAGTTATGAATACATAATCGTCACAAAACTGTCACGTAACTGCGTAAGCAAACCTTCCCTCTCTCTTTCCAACAAAGAAATTGCTTACCTGAAGACCAGTGCGCATACCATACTACGTCTTCTACATTAGTTCATGTTCTGTTTCAAAATAAATAGGTTGTAAGCAGCGCTTCGTGTGCTATACCCCCCCTCTCCTAGTCCACGTCTTCTAGTGCAATAATTCGCAGTTCCACCGGAAAGTCATAGCACCGATTGCGACAGCATTGCGACAGCAAATAAGTAGATAGCTGTACGAAGTAAGGATAGTATTTTTATCGGCCGTATAAACTTGTAAACATTCGCTTACTAACTAAATTTACAATGATAAAATATGTAAGCGTGCCGTAACGAGGACATAGAAAGAATCAGACACGGAAACAGCGCTGTCTTTGGTGTCTGCTTCCGTCTACGTCCTTGTTCAGTCGCACTTACACATTCTATTATGGATTCAAACCAATTAGCCTGTCAAGGTGTTTTAACTAAATTAAGCAGTACGGTGTCGCGCGTGCACAGATAAACGCGAACACAAATCGCTCGATGGCAGGGGAAACTGTCTGTGGAAAGCTGGAGTTAGGAATCGCGGCAGCAGCCGCGAGCCAGTTGACCTCCGTGTATCTGTTGCTTCAAGGCGTACGACACGTCCACAGCACAGCGCATACGAAGCTACGGCACTGCGCGCGCTCTGCAAACATCGCAGATCGCTTTGAAGATGACAGGCCTGCGCGGGCGTGCACTTTAGCCACGTCGCAGACCACTTTCAAGACACTTGAGTGCTAGGAACGCGTCCCTACGACGTCCACCAAAGGCGTCTACTACGGCGTCCGTGATTCGCGTGGCCAATGCCGTAGTAGACGCCGCGGTTGTGTCCCCTCTGTGCGGAGCGGCGGGTGAGGAGGACATCGGTGCACCGTATCAGCCGTCGGAGAAGAACTCCCCTCCTCCCTCGCCTCACCTCCTTGTCATGCTGGCCACAGGTTGTTGTTGTTTACACGTCTTTATTCACATTTTTGCCCTTAAAGGGCTGCGGTGAATTGGCTTGGAGAGTGGCGGGAGTGAGAAGAGTGAAAGGAGAGGGCACCCATACGGGCTGCGTTCCTCGCTCGCGTACGCGAGATTGAACTCCGTTCGCCGGCTCACCCTCACATGCTTTCACTCTTACTGGATCTCACGTCGACGGTGACGGCAGAAATCCGCCTGGAGTGTCCATATAATTGCTATCGCAATAAAACTACTTTCAGAGCTGAAAAGCTGCACGCGACATGATTGGAAATGATTAACTGGACACGGCCCAAGCACGAACAACCGCTATTAGCCATTGTGTGCGTGGGATGCGTACGGTGAGCCAGACGTATGCTCGATGACTGGTGGCACGCTACACAGCTCTGCACAGCACGCAAACACGGGGCTGGTTACTTAATACGAGGCAATTACATTATCTCATGGCGTAATGAGGCCGCATTACGCCTCGTTTCCAACGGCTGAATTTCTCGTCCGCACTCGGTTTCCACCCGCTCACTTTTTGTTGTTTTTAGGAGTTGAATGAAAGACCCCTTCTTTTTCTCCCACTTACGCCCGCTTTGGCCTGCTTGGTTCTGTTCGCCTAAGTCGACTGGCACTTAGCGGGACGCGATACAAATGGTGTGCAAGTGCATTGGAGTGAACAGTTACGTGCGGGGCTGTAAACACCAGTACACCGCTTTTTTTTAAGGCGAAAGGGTTAAGCACCTCATATTCCCGATGGTCTGGAAAACGCGGAGTGCGTTACAAAAAGTCGTGTGAGCTCGCCTCGCGCTAACACGCGCTCGTGCCACTGCTCGCGCGTTCATCGTCGCCTTCTACCACAGCTGGCTCCGATGGCACTCATCATGCCATCGCTCCCACATTGCCTCCCGCGCTCATGCCACTGCTCTCGCGTTCCTCTGCTTTCGCAGCTGATTCCAATGCCGCTGAGCATTCCAAAAAAGAAGGCAAATAAAGAAAGTGTTAATTCAGGCACTCGAACCCACGACCTTCGATGGGAATCGAACCCTCGAGCTTATGTCGTAGTCGAGAACACGACGTTTAGTGTTAACTAGGGCGCAGGTAATTAATGTACAGTTAATTATGGTACTGTCATTTAAGGCACATGAACCAACGACCTTTGGTGGGAGAAAACAATTATTACGATGTAAGGCATTTGAATGAGAATGTCAACTAATTTAATAATTATCTCTTAAGTGCGCAGGCTTTCGCCTTTACCCTCTGGAGTATGCTCAAGGGACGTTCAATCTATTAATTTTTTATTTTTTGGTTTTCCTCGCTTATTTCATTGCCACCGTTAACATGCGCCACCTAAGTAAGAAATTATAACAAGATGAAAAAATTGGCTGAGGCACGAGGACGTACACGCTCAACGTTTCAGAAACGGAAGAAACAGTCGTGTTCGGCCTAAGCTGTGTTGATTTTTTTCTCTTTTTTTCTATAGTTATATGCGCATACATTGCAATGCATCCCGGGAAGCTCGGATGACACACCCGCCGTGGTTGCTCAGTGGCTATGGTGTTGGGCTGCTGAGCACGAGGTCGCGGGATCGAATCCCGGCCACGGCGGCCGCATTTCGATGGGGGCGAAATGCGAAAACACCCGTGTGCTTAGATTTAGGTGCACGTTAAAGAACCCCAGGTGGTCAAAATTTCCGGAGTCCCCCACTACGGCGTGCCTCATAATCAGAAAGTGGTTTTGGCACGTAAAACCCCAAATATTATTATTATCGGATGACACAATAAATAAATATATAAATCCAACAACCTAAAGACAAAAAAATACTCGAGCAAATATTCGCAATAAGACGGCATGTGCATGCTGAAGCAACAGCCTGGAAACCACTCAGCACACCCTAAGGGAATGCGAAGGAATTTACCCAGAGTGACCCGGAGGCATACAAACCGCTTGTTGTATGTGTACTATTGTGTGTATAACTACTCGGGGGGGGGGGGGGGGGGGGTTAGGTAAGAAAGTAGTGGTGGCGGCGGCCGCATCAGCACTCTACATGCAGCAAACCAAACTGAGGCTTCGACGCGGAAGAAATTTAAGCTTGTGTTCGCAAAGCTCTGATGATCGAACTCTTCGTAAGAGAGCGTCTCCGTAACGCTGGACATAACTTATTAATACCGAAGGCAACCAGCCAATGGCAAACCACTCTCTGTACGAACGAAAAGCCGATAGCCCACAGGTGTGTGTTTTGTGTGTGACAGCTCCCTACTTCCTTGCCTACATAGTAATTTGTGGCCGAGCTGGCGCTTTATCTGCCGTGACCCGCCCGTGAAAGCGCGGCGCCTTGCTGTTAAGGGAAGATTGTCGATATCAGTTGGTTGATGCGTCGTGAAAATAGTGCGCTCACTAAATCCTGTGGAGCGCGTTGAAGGGCGTTGCATTTTGATGCGGGCGGACGGTTAGTCACACGATATTTTTCACTGTTTCGCGAGTTTTCCTTATCAGCCGGAAAAAATAAATGGGTAGCGTATCACGCTGAACGCATGCCGTTTTCATGGCTCTTTTTTTTTCTTTGACAGCGTGCCATTCAGAGCAGTAAGTATAAAAGTTAGCTAATTGCAATTATTTAATAAATTGAATATCATAAAAAGAAAAACTGGCGGCTGCTCTACTCGACTGTGAACAATATGCACTTGGTTGTCTTCACCTTATAAAATTGCAGGGCATGACAGCTGTGAGACCTTGTATATTTGATATCATGGTTGCAGGTACATGTTGGTGCAAATATGGACCCGTATTTCACAAAACAGTTTGCAGGCTAAAGAGATTGCAAAGAGATGAAAGGCAGGGAGGTCAACCAGAAATGCGTCCAGTTTGATACTCTACACTGGAGCTAAGGGAAAGGGTGAATAGAAAGAAGAAAAGAGGAAGGAAGTGATCACTGTGTGTACAGTGAAGTGTCGTGGCACCAAAGTCAAGTTCCATAGCTGGTTATCGGCGTTGATCACATCTGGGACGACCAAAGAGTTAGTGGTCGCTGCGTGAATAGGAGGCTGCGGGTGAGCCGTGTAGCTTACTCGAGACTTGCGAGCATTTTTTAGTAAGAAGTGGCACTGGCTGGTCATGTCGGTAAGCATAATATTAGCAAATGAGAAAGTAAGGTTTTTACAGAGAAAATGTTTTGTGATTTCTGCCATCTGGGCATTCACCAACATTATCTTAACGTAGCCTGATTGCGGTCAGCGATTGGGCATCGCCGTGATCGTTTCGTTTTCGCGGTTATCGCTAATCATCAGCGGAAGTTGCCAGATCACCGTCATTGAGGACATGCTCTCATGTACAACAAGCAACGATTGTTACCGACGTAAAGCTTGATTAATGGGCAACGTATTCTCGAAGTTTCTCGCAGAGAACAGTAATTTGTGACCGACGTTTGGCGCCCACTGCTTGTAACGAACGGCTTGATAAAAAGAGCATCACCACTGAAAACCTGAATCAGGGACGAGCGTTACATAAATGCCATAAGTGAATATGGGCCCAGGGCTCTTATAATGTGATTATTTTTCTGCTTCATTTTTGTTCTATGCTCGATTTACCCCACTCACGAGCAGCCGATCTTTTTGATGACGCAGGCAAAGCTCTTGGACCACTGAAAAACACGATAAGGAAAAGTATTGGAAAAGAATTGGTAAATTCGCTCGATTCTGGTTTGCCCCCATGGAAACGCAAATCGGGTTTTTGTTACTGCAATACGCCGAGCTACAGTCTCGCCCCCCCCCCCCTCCTCTGGCGCGAGGCAGGTAATTTATCTTCCAACTTACCGAAAGTTGTTACCTCACCATTGGTACTCAAAAGTATACTGTTTACTTTCCCAGGAGAAGCGACTTCTTGAAGCAGACGCCCCCTCACGCCCCCACCCCCCCCCCCTATAGCAAAAAAAAATGTGAAAACGAAGGCGACTAGCTTGTACTATTTGTCCCTGCATAAATAGCCTCTGCCGTATTGTCCCACTCACTCTCGGCACTAACTTCACCCTGCGGTAATCTTCGCATTTAACGTTTTTGGGACCCATCCTCCCTGCCGTCACAATTCTTCTATCTCGCTTATGCTTGTCCACTACCGATGTAGAACCCAACAATCGCCATCCCGCAGGCTGGCGGGATGGCGATGGTTCATTCACTCGCTGGCGTGAAAATCAAGTCCCCATTCAACCATCTAAAACGAGGTCACGCGCTGCTGCTCTCGTTCCACACGCGTGCGCTCGCGACCAACACACACAACTACTCAGTTTAAAAGAACACGCTAGTCGCCGTGGCATTGTTTCGCAGGACCCCGAACATTGCTGGGTAGCGAGGTGCATTTAAAATGTTTCACATAACATCGATTCTCACAGCGCATAACGTTTGCGCGATTTTTCGCTTCGTTTCTTCTGTTGGAATTCCTCTTCACTATAGGTCCTTTCTCCGCCTACCCTTCTATTTCCTGCACTTCCTTTTCAGTTTTTTTTTCAGTGCTCTTATATTTTTTCATGGTGAGTCAGCTAGCGCCAGAGTTGTCACTAAAAAGGCGCCGCTATCCCCGCTCGGCCCACTTCGTTATCGCTTATCTTATTTTTTCCTTGGGTGGTTCAATTTTCTCCTTTGCCTTTCTTTGTCATCATGGCCATAAATATGCGTGTACTTTCCTTTACCTCTCGCTACTTTTGCAAAAGGTGTCTTTCTAACTGCTTGACAGTGCGTAATTTAAGTAGGCGTTATGCAAAATGGAACATACATGTTCGCCAAGAAACAGGTCGTGCACCTGAGCCACCGTGGGCATAACTAGTTTCCCAACGATATTTTGTTCTTTTTGACGGTGCCTATATATAAATATTTAAAAAGATACATTCCGGAACTTGGTAAAGAAAGTGGTTTTTTGTGAGAAAAAACTGTACAACTTTATTCCGCAAGCACCGTAGAGAACGATACTGGGCCGTCAACGGTTGTACCCGCGGGTTCGTAGCGTAGGTTTATCCAGGAGCCTGTGTTCTAAATTGGTGGATTGCCCGATCCTGATGCAAGTGCTCGGAAGTAGTCGTCGCAAGCGTTTTAACACAACACCATCAAAGCTAGAAAAATTGGCCATCGGCTTATTTAGACGAGTATGTCCTCAGCTGGGAGCAAGTGGTGAGGTAAAGCGGAGATGTGTCACGTAGAGGGGCACCTGACAGGAGGAGCGCAGATGGTCGCATGGATGTGTAGAGGGCGCACTGAATTGCGCCGTGTTCATCTCACAGCGTGGTGTGGGTGTGGTTGCAATAAATCGATAAATGTATATATGTAATGTTACATGGCGATAGGTGTGGTCAGTGTTTAGTGAGTTCGATAGAAAGAGTTCAATAGAGAGCTACATTGCGCGTTTTCTAGCCATACCTGTGGTGCACATGCACATGCATCTTGTTTGACAATAACAACAAACAAAATGCAAACCCGTGCTGTTCCGGTTGACCATAGTGACAGGTGACAAAGTACAGTCGTAGACAGCCGAAGTTATTGTCATAATAACTTATATATGACCACCATGTCGGATAAATCTTGCGGACGCGGATGGATTGCAGCTGAACGTTAGGATTGCATGATGTCATCGCACTAATCTCACACAAGTGAAGTATGATATCCCGGAGAAATGTGTAACTGGGCTTGGCGTGTTACTGTGGTTTGAAGTTGACTTTGTTTTTAGTGCTTTTAAAAAAATTATGGGGTTTTACGGGCCAAAACCACTTTCTGATTATGAGGCACGCCGTAGTGGAGGACTCCGGAAATTTCGACCACCTGGGGATCTTTAACGTGCACCTAAATCTAAGTACACGGGTGTTTTCGCATTGCTCCCCCATCGAAATGTAGCTGCCATGGTTTAGTGCTTTTAAGGGATTTCTTTTTGGTATCCTTATGTGAAAAGGAGTAGCCGGCGCCAATTAATGTCGACAACGTCTCCTAAGCACCATATGATTATAAAAACGCTAAGGTTTCGTAAGTTTGTTCTTTCTTTTAACTGACGTAGTAGTAAAAAAAGATATAAGACGAGAACAAGTTATCGTTAGCTTACCTAAAACCAACTATTGCCTCAAATAATGGTCGAGCACTGGTTCGAAGAAAAGGCAAGGGATAGGACGCCGAGTGTATGTGCCATAAAAATGCGCCAAAATGAACAGCTTCAGGAGTTATTTATTTCCGATAAAAAGAGCCTGCAGGCTTATTGAAAGGAACAGGGATTAAAACAGAGCCGATAAACCGGCGCAATGTAGAGAGAGAGAGAGAGACAAAGAGGAGGAAAGACAGGGAGGTTAGCTAGTGTAAGTACCGGCTGGCTACCTTGTGCTGGGGAAAGGGGTAAAGGGAATAAAAGGAGAAAGAAGAAGAAGAGGAGAAAAAAAATAAGGAAATTCACGCAGTAACGCGAATGTAGGAAGTCCAGTATGCTCCGGGCATAGTATGGACGTTATCATCTTCAGGTAAGTATTTTTAATACATTTGCGCTGCGCTAATAATTTCGTGTAAGCAGCTTAAAAGCTCAAGGATGATGTATTATCAGATATTTGGAAGGTGGCAGAAAGTGTAGCAAAGCTATGGGCCCAGGATGAGCAGATAATGAAGGTATTTCAAGATAAGCTCCTGGACAAAGCTTTTCCTTTTCTACTATATAATTGTGCTTTTTCCAAAAATTAGTGCCTAAGAAAACAAGCGAATGTAGTGGATTACCGAAATAAGTGCACAGTTCAATGTCCTTACACCAAATCTTACAGCCTTCACGTTAAAGACTAGATCAAAGACCTGAATCATTGTCGAGTATACAATATTTTTGTGATGAATATTCGTTAAAAAGCGAGGCGTGATTTCGTTCACTTTCTTTGCTGACTGTTTACTTCTTTAGTTGTTGTTGTTGTCGTTGCTCTTTTCTAGTGACAAAAGAGTAGTCAGGTGATTGTCGGCCATTCATATTAAGGGACATCGAGTAACAACAGTCTAAAAAGAAACGACAACTGCAAAGACATTAAGTTTACGGAAAAGGAAGGCATTATTCATCAGGCGAGTACTTGAGACGAGTCACTCCTGCATCTGCTGCTACTCGATGTCCGAGAGAGAAAGGTTTAATGATACGAAATGCAGACATGTCTGCCTGAGGTACATTCCTCTAGCCAGCTACTCTGCGTTGGGGGAACACCAAGAGGGAAAGAAAGAGGGAAGAAAAAAGGCGCATGATGGGTTGTTGTAGATTGCTGCCCCAGTTACAGCTTACCTTGGACGTCCAGCCGCATCGACTCGACTAAGCGTAGAATGTCTACTTAAATATCATTTTATAATGCGAACAAATACATGGCGTGGTACAAGACTTATAACCATAAATGCCGAGACATATAAGGCGTTTCTGGAACAGAAATATTCATGCAGCATCACTCTA
Source organism: Dermacentor albipictus (assembly GCF_038994185.2). Lineage (NCBI taxonomy): Eukaryota > Metazoa > Arthropoda > Arachnida > Ixodida > Ixodidae > Dermacentor > Dermacentor albipictus. Next base: position 360,300,904 of record NC_091821.1, read on the forward strand.
TCTTGTTTATGGCTCAACACCTTGCTTTGTTCAGTGCTTTCGGCGATTCTATCCAGTATATTTCCTTCCCATTATTCTCACTCCTTAATATTCAGCAAACGTCGCTTAGGAATGACTTTCCTCGCGACAATTTGTTTCCCACATCTCTCAGCCATCTTGGTCTACCCACGTAGCAGTACAGATAAGTGGCAGCAACGTCGTCAGACGGTGTCCATCACTGAAGCATAGCCGCAACACTTGGCGTATTATCTCACTGGAGATTGTGTTATTGCTATCTTGGATGTCGCATGCGTAAAATTCACTCAAGCGCTGCTCGCTTCCTTCGTTACGTGAAGCGGCAGCCAAGTTTATGCTCAAACATCCTTTTTTTTTGTTGTTCTTCTTTGTTTTACTAAATGTCTGAGACTCAATGCATAACGTATCAGATTGGCGATCATGGGAACTCATAAACTAGCGACACTCATTAGTGTGTATGCCATTAACATCTTAAAGTGCACCCAACAAATACAGCTATCAGCTACAGCAAGGAACTACAATATTCGTTTTTCATTTTATGTTTTCCTTGAGACCGGGTCGAACTCAACAAAGATCAACGGTTGCAGAAACGAGTGTCTCGTCGGACGTGAAGGGGTGATTTCGGACTGTGGAGTGGCTGGGTAGCAGCATTTGTTCACTGCTCTTCAAACTGAGATTGCCGCACGCGTCGTGCGCTTAATTGCGAACGAACATGAATAAGGAAAGCGCATTTGTCGTCGCCCGCAGGCGTTGCTCGCCTCCTTAACCGTCATTGCTTCATTCTCACCAGAAAAAGAAATAAGCTAATAAATGATGACAGCGCAAAGTAAAATCACGACTGTTTGTCGTAGTTTGCCAAGTATATAGGGGAAATTTGGTACAGTGTTACAGCACACAAAGACACACGCCGTTCAAGAATGCGGAATGCGTGAATTCTTCGTTTCCTACGCCCAGAGAGTGCGAGCTTGCGCCATTTCGTCAACGTGAGACGTTGCGCCATCGTCGATGTGTGAGCACGTGCGGACGACCTGCAAAGCTCATCCAGCTCGCTGTGCTATTATATACGCGATTTGCGCTGTGTGTTGAAATCCGCTGGCTTTTTTAATTTTAAACGAGCGAGAACGAATGGATGTCCCGGAGCATGCGGCAGCTTTTGGTTTTTGTTCCAGAGGCAGCCTGTGGAACGGAGCAGACAGTCAAGAATGGCACGCATCGCTATTTCTTCGCCGATAAGGAAGGAGATGCGGAGGTGTTTCGCAATCCTGCTCAAGCATAAAAGATGATTCTTAGAATGACGAAGATTTTACAGAGCACGCGGTACTGAGGAGACTGAGCGCATTTGTCTTGAATGCTGACGCCTGGTTAAGCTGCACAAATTCCTGTCGTAATTGTCGCTCCTCGCACTCCGCTTTGCATTCTGTGTCTTGTGAACCATACCTAATGCAATGTCGTCAAATCTGACTTATTTTTAGGTAGGAAAACAAAAAAGCGAAAACGAATTTCGTCCGCCTGCTTCTCGACATACAATAGATAACTCAGAAGTGTATGGCTGCCCATGGCTCATGTTCCGATCCAGCTCAGCCCATCCCCTTTGAGCCTTTGTTCTAATAAAAGCAAGAAAGATGAGAGGCAGAGAAAGCGAGACAGAAAGAAAGAAAGGGAGAAAGAAAAAGAGAGCGAAGGTAAGGAAAGCCCCACGTTACCCTAGCGCGTCAGGCGGGAACAACGCAAATCGGTTTGTGACATCGAGATTTGAGCGAGTGTGGGCCTAGTCGGGCCTTATCCCCGCCTGAGGGTTCACGCGCACGACTGATGCATCTGAAGCAGAACTGCATGCACGTGGCTGCATAAACCGACGAAGTGCTCAACTCGAAAAGTGTTCGCCCGCTTATCAAATGTTCTCTTAGAGAGGGAAGAGAGCAGCACATCGCATTCTTCTGTGATATCTGTTGCGAGCCTTCAAGACACAATTTCGTAGGCAACATAGGCACGCTTGTACAGTGATCATCACACTTGACACGCATGGAACAAATGCGCACAAGAACAATATCCGGGCATCTTTTGTGCCGCGCATTGCCCAGATGAGCGAATTAGATTCCTTTGCAAGAGGACTGTCTAAAGACTTTTTGTACTTACCTCTATGTTATTTACCGCTTTATTAATATTGCTTTGCTTTCTTTTACTCTGAATGCGTATATTCTACAGAAACATTAAACATTGTTAAAACAATCTGAATAAATTTTCATAGCTTACATGCGTGGCTCTAAAGCCACCGCAAGCAAATCGCGATCTGTGCTCGGCAGGATCAGCTTCGACAGAGTTCGACGTAGTACTACGGAGCGCCAGGAGAGAGCACCTGATGCTTTTTCAACAATGCATGCTTATTGGAGCACGCTCCTTCAAGGTACGCTTACAATGTTAAGGAGAACTAATGTATACTTTTCTGTGAAGTACGCACCGAATTATACTCTGTTTTTTTTTTAGCTTGATGCGGCAGCGGAAGAAATCATAATCTCATAGGAAAACAAGACGACATAAAGAAAAACAAACACATTAGTACTTCTTCGGCGATATGGAAAGAGATGCGGAGGTTTTTTGCAGTCCTACTCAAGCATAAAAGACAATTCTTAGAATGACGAAGGTTTTGCAGAGGGCGCCGTGCTGACAAGACTGAATGCATTTGTCTTCAATGCTGGCGTCTGGCTACGATGCACAAATTCCTGTCGTAATTGTAGCTCCTCGCACTGCTACTTTGCATTCTGTGTCTCGTGAACCATATCTAATGCAATGTTGTCAAATATGACTTATCTTTAGCTGGGGAAAGAAAAAAAACGAGAACGAAAAGAAAAATTGGCAGTGGCTTAGCTCAGCTATGCCAGGATATACGTAGCGTAAAAGTACGGTTATGCTTGGTTAATCTCTTGCCTTGCTTGTTAACCTTAGCTTATCCGGCTATGGCCTTATTCACAAATGTGTCCAAACGGACTGTTCACAAACTCCGAGAGGAAGATTATAGACGCACTCGCACTTTCACCGAGTTTCATAGCGTGTTCAGTGCACCGACGAGTCTTGGGATCGTCTGTAACGCTATCTTGATCCTGCCGCTGTTGTTGGGAGGCCACAGCACGGCGTTGAGCTTCTTGGCGGCGTCTTTTCGCTAGGCGTTCTTCGCGTTGCTCCGGTGTCTCAACCGCACGTTTTGCCTTGGAACGCTCATTCTTTCGACGCTCGACGGCCAACTGCCAAGCGACAACCTCGGGGTCTGAAGAATTAAGTTTTCCAGTCTTTTGCGCCGACTGGCAGTGGCTCGACTTTCCTTGATCCTCCTTGTCGGGCGCTCTGCATCAACTGTCTCTCCCGTGCACTTGTACGCATGGTACACTCTCCTCGCGCATGCGCAGTGCCGCGCGGTGCCGCAATCGTAAATTCAGCTGCGGGCAAAACAGCGGGCGCACACGGCGCCGGCGCGTCTGCGGAAACTGCGACGTCACACCTCTGAAATGCGGCGCAGTCGGCGGCGGCGAGGAGCGCACGCTGGCTGCGGCCGCGGCGGCGGCGAGGGCGACGCAGCTGCGCCTCTCGTGACGTCACGCGGCTCTCGCGCATGCGCAGTATGGCAGGCGCAGAAGCACGCGAAGCTCGGCTCCAACCCGCGTAGTGTAGCTCTACGCTACAAAAACCTAACGTATTAGGTATGCTACCTCATTCTGACGTCGACTTCCACTACCATCGACAAGAGCCGCTTTGATTAGTCCAGTTCCAGGCTAACGAACTCGCGCACACGCACGCACACACGCACGCACACACGCACGCACACACGCACGCGTATACAGACAGCATCAAGGAGTGTCGCTCGCCGCGGTAATTCCATCCGTCTTCGCGATTGAGGGACAAGGAGTGGGCGTAAATTAATCCTCCCTTCTTAGCGTTCATTAATTGCGAACGTTTCCTAGCCAATCATCCTTAGTTCACTCATTATCCGTTTCTCTGCCGCAAACAGTATTGGGCCCGAGTGGGTGGGCAGCGGGGTAATCCGCCAAGTAGAGTCTTGTTTGTTGTTGGTGGTGTTGCCGCAAAACATGGCTCGTATGACTCTTGTTTCTCTTTTAGATTCCTGTGCACATTTAGTAATGAACATTCCTTGTTTCTTTCGTTACTTCTTCATCTTCTCGTTTAGTGCGTCTCAAAGAAACACACTGAGTGACAGCTACTAATCGAACCCGAAAGAGTCGTTTATTAGCATTTCACTTTCTTTCTTCGAAATACCTTTCAGTGCTTGGAGTTACTCTTTGCTCTTTTATTCTCGCTTTTCGTTGGATACATCTCGTTCCAAAATGGTGCTCGTGCACGGGCACAAATTACAGACGGGCAGCACTGCTACGTAATTTTGTCCGCGCTATCATCTCACCACGTATCCCTTTCGCGATCCTCACCGCCTTGTTTCACAATTTGTTCGCCGGCCTCTACGTTGTGTAGAACCGTTAGGAGGGATACATGGCACGTCGTGCAACTAAGAGTATGTGTGCGCGCCCCTCTGTTAATTATCCCTTCTTTTTTTTTCCTTCCTGTACATGGCAGGGCACGCGTGTACGCCGCTAACGAACAATGGGTCGAGAACGCCGTGATAGGGGGGCGGGGTGGGGGCAATTAATGCCAGCACCCGACGACGAGATGGCGATAAATTAACAGGAAGCTGTGAGATTCTTTTATACCTTCTCGTTTTATCGGATGAGATCTCTTTCCGCCTTCCGTTCCCCGTTTCCCCCACCTTTTCTTTTCTCTCTCCCTTTCTTTTTTTGTGATAGGGCAGATGTTCCAATCGAAGATGTCGTTGAACATGGCCCATCCAAGTGCCAGTGCACATTTAGGTGTACCTGACGCTTGCTCATGCACTCCTGAGAAGTGAAATGCTTATCGTATTAGTGTAGTTGTTCGGCGCCTACCGCCAGTGATGAGGTCAGGCTGATCGGTCCTGAGATAACCTTTCTTGTGAAACGCGTGCTCGAAAGTTCCGTTTTTTTTTATGTGTTAAATGTGCAGAAATGTGAAGGTACTATAAAACAAGAGGAATTGTTCCAGATAGGATTTTCTTTTTTGTTGTGAGAGTTACAGGGGTTGGTAGAAATACACTTGTTAATTATACTATTTTTTTGGTACCTCCAGATACTAAGCCGGAAGACTTCATACGGCGGCACATTCTCCGGCAGCATTAAGCATGTGACCAAAGGCACATTGTTCATAGTCTTCTTCTAAACTCAGACAATTTCGGAAATGTGGTGTGTCAGGCGACCAGTTAAAATTACGGAAAATATTAAACATCATTTTCGGTTGTAAGTAATATTTAAGTCGTAGAGCATGCTGAAAAACACGCATTTTAGTTGTGTTTCCTTATATGTCTTTTTTTTCCACGCTCTGTAGAAAGACCGCATAATTAAAAAAAAAAGAAAGAAACGCCTTGCTGGGCTTTTGCGCCTGTATAAATACGCTAGGAATACTAAAACAATTTAACATTTGACCCACAGAGGCACACAGAAAAAATTGAAAAAGAAAACTATGAGTCGCTCCGTACTCTGACTTGCGTGCAGTAATCCGTTAGTCGCATTCACCTACAACACACGTCGAGGTTTTTCTTTCAAAAGGTTTAGTGATATCAAGAATGCACAGTAAAAATGTACAAGATATCTGGACTGTCATGCACCAAGTTAAAAAAAAAAGAACGCGGATCTCTATGTGAATAAGACCAAGTGCATATTGTTTAAAGTCTTGTTGAGAAAACGCCAATAACGTGTTACGCCCTGACGCCCAATTATGTATACAAAAGTAATTATATAATTTTCTACTTGTTGCTCAGTAGTGAATATATAATTTATGCGGTTGTAGAGAATTAAGACACGTCATAATTCTGTGTTTACAGGAAGGTACACATCTCGTGCCTAAATTTTTCGGTTAAAGAGAAAACCTGCGACATATGAAAAAATGCCATGCGAGTGCGCGACCGTGTGCACGCAATAGCAGCGCCATCATATGGTCTCAGTGGGGAAGCAAGCGGTTCACTTCAGCCTCGTAGTTCAGGGCAGCGCATTTCCTTGATTTTGATTAGCAATTTAATTGCCTTCATGGTGCTCCTCGCCCGTTGTTGAAAAAACCGACTTGCTGTTATTACAGTCACTCGGCCCAGTGACAGATTACCAGCTTGCTTTTCTACTGATGCAGCTTAATGGCGCTTGTGACTTGCTTCGCATGGGTCTACATGACAGCTTTTATTTCTCCCGGGATTTCCTCATTTGCCGGTAAAAGTAAACCCGCGATGTGTACCTTCCTGGAAACACTTCATTTTCACATCCATCACGACTCTCTAAGGCCCTCCCAATCATAATCTTGACAAATTAGAATGGACGACAGTCCCACGTACGGCATATGCAGCTGTGCTGACAAACTGACGCACGTTATATTTGCCTGCCCGCACTATTGTGCCGAGAGGCAAGTGATACGCAGAGCTCTTGAGCAATTGGACAACCGCCCACTAACAGAACAAAATGTTCAGGACATTGCTTCCTAAGAAACTCCTAGCAGAAGGCTTTATTAGCGCTATTCAGGTTACTGAAATCTACGAGCCATTGTGGCGGACTTTAATAGCCGCGCCCGCTGCTGCTCTATGGTGTGCGTCGTTATTTTGGTTGTGCTCGTCTCTTTTTCTCTGTCTCTCTCACCTACCCCTCTTTCTCTTTCTGTCCCTTTCCCCCTTCTCTTCGTGCCTTTTTCTTTCTCTTTCTCTCTCTCTCTCTCTCTTGAACAACAATAAAAAAGGTAGCTAATGTTTTTATCTACTAATTAATTGTCAGTGAACGGGAAACTACTGGTGGCTTATAAACAGTATTTGAAAAAAACATTCACGTTGAATAATTTGTTTCTGTTCTTTTTTTTAACTTGGTACACAACAGCTGGGACGCCACATATGTCTGAAGAACATGGTCCATCGTGTGCCATTCTTACCCACAGATCGCATTTAGAATGAGAGAACAAAATTTCAGTGGAGCCATTTGTAAGTCGATAGGTGACAAATATTCCCGCTATAAATGCGGCTTAAATGTTCTTTCCAGGACGAAAACGCCCCGTATTACCGCGAATTATGTTACTACTGTCAAAACGGCGTTATCAATGGCATCATAATGGCCGCTTATGCTTTCTTAACGCCTCAATCACGGCAATAAACTGGAATCCTAAGTTACGTCGGATTGACTCGTGATTTCCGGTTAATAGCAAATGGGAGTAGCAAGAGGAAAAATGCTTGACGTTGTCATCCTCAAACCCGACAGTAACAGCGTATTTATAAAGAACAACTTACAATTGTTTATTTCTTTCCCGCTACTCTTAGCAAACGCCGTTAGCAAGCGTTAATCAGGACGGAGCACCTATACGGGGAAGGCTCACTTGGAACTCTCAAGTAATCAGTGCTCGCTTCTGCGAAATGAAATTGTCGCTTACAGTTACGAAAGATTCCGACAAAGCCCGCGGAAGCACCAGAGCGTCAGAAAGCAAAGAGATAGAAGAACGACAATGGAACAGGGGGGGGAGGGCTACATGGAAGAGGGAGGAGGGCGAGAGGAGGGGGGGGGGACGAAGCTTTCATTTCTGGCCACGGTCTTTCTCACGTCTTCTCCGACTCCCACATTTTTTTAAACCCCTCGGCTTCGACATCTCTAGTGGCGCTGGCCCTCAGTTCTATATTTGTTTATTCCGTCAGTGCCTGCAGCCCCGCCGCGACCCACTAATTAAAGTCGGTGCAATTAAAATCCGAGATCTCTTGCTCGTTCCCGGAGCCAGCAGTACGACGCGGCACTAAGGATTAAAGTCGAACGACTGTCGCCGGTCGCCGACGCAGACAGACAAATTCGCAATGAAAGGAAATCAAGAAGTTCAGGCGTAACATTCGCGCAGTGTGGGCGTCCGTGCTACGCTGCACGGAGGTGTGTAACGACAAATTTCCACGTCGCCGGGTCGGAGTAACCGAGACGGGAAACAAAGAGCCATGGTTCTCTTCTGCCTGCCGGTTTAATTAGACGCGATCGTTTATTTCAGGCCCCGTCAAGGTTTGATTCGATTTCTTCCTCTTACCCTATGGCTATTTCTTTCCTTTCTTTTGCATGTATTGCACTACCGCCACCTCTACATCAAGCTGCCGCTGGATATAGCATAGACAATGCACGCCATCTGTCCTTCAGTACTGCCACCACCGCCGTCTTCAATCTTCTTGATTGCCGGTCCCGACGGCGCTGGCAATGTTTTAGGCTACCAACCTGCTACATTGCCTACCACGAGCAGCGGGAAATTGCGGGCGAGTTTATTGCTGTTGGTGAAGTGCGCGGGAGACGATATATGGTATATAATACACAGATGAAGCGCGTTTCTGATCTCGAAATATCGGTGGGCGTCCGCCCATAGAGGAATAGCTGACGCGTGACTCACCAACTTGCGGCTAGGTGATAGAGCAGGGAAATATACGGTCACGCCTGGGTAAAAGCCACGGACTGCGACGCGCACGATGCCGGTGCTGCCAAGGATCGCCAATGAAAATGATGTCAGATCTTGTTCTCTTGCAGAGAGCCACTGTGCGCCTATGTGTGTGCGTATGCGTGCGTGTGATCGCGTTACCTCTAATTATTATTACTTCAGGCCGGTAGAATGTTATTATTGTTATTATTATTATTATTATTATTATTATTATTATTATTATTATTATTATTATTATTATTATTATTATTATTATTATTATTATTATTATTATTATTATTATTATTATTATAATATTCTTATTACATTTAATATAAATATAATATTTATATATTGTAGTAGTAGTACTAGTAGAAGAAATGAGTTGAACGCATGAACTGTACTAGAAGAGAAACTTGGAAGATTTGGTGGCAATTCATGTTTTGGAAATTAACAGCGCTAAACAGACAATGAAGAAGGAAAAGAATAAAACGACACTGGCGCTGTGTCGTGTTCTTCTTTTCCTTCGTCCTTGACAGTTTAGCGTAGCTAATTTCCGAAGAGTTGAAGACAGGCTGATAATTGCATTCCTTGAAATATAATAGAAAAACTGAAAAGAACACTCACGGGGTGCTCAGTGAATTGATTTACCAATTTGGCTGCATAAAACAAAGCTTACCCCTCTGCTAAGAAGGCTATAAACAAATTGAGTGATAGTGAGCTCCGTTTAGTAAAGATTGTGATTCGTACTTAGCTTGCTCCTGCATTTCTCCAGTTGTTTTTCACATAATATGTCCACGTTGCAAGAGAGATTAGGCCGAAGAATTTGCTCTGGTAAAACTGGTAAGAAACCGGTAGAGTGACGCAGGAAACACTTACAATGTTTTCCGAAACAGAGCATACACGTTTCTGCGCGTAGTTAACTAGTAATGCCACACGTATCGCTCTGTCCGTCCGTCCGTCCGTCCGTCCGTCCGTCCGTCCGTCCGTCCGTCCGTCCGTCCGTCCGTCCGTCCGTCCGTCCGTCCGTCTGTCTGTCTGTCTGTCTGTCTGTCTGTCTGTCTGTCTGTCTGTCTGTCTGTCTGTCTGTCTGTCTGTCTGTCTGTCTGTCTGTCTGTCTGTCTGTCTGTCTGTCTGTCTGTCTGTCTGTCTGTCTGTCTGTCTGTCTGTCTGTCTGTCTGTCTGTCTGTCTGTCTGTCTGTCTGTCTGTCTGTCTGTCTGTCTGTCTGTCTGTCTGTCTGTCTGTCTGTCTGTCTGTCTGTCTGTCTGTCTGTCTGTCTGTCTGTCTGTCTGTCTGTCTGTCTGTCTGTCTGTCTGTCTGTCTGTCTGTCTGTCTGTCTGTCTGTCTGTCTGTCTGTCTGTCTGTCTGTCTGTCTGTCTGTCTGTCTGTCTGTCTGTCTGTCTGTCTGTCTGTCTGTCTGTCTGTCTGTCTGTCTGTCTGTCTGTCTGTCTGTCTGTCTGTCTGTCTGTCTGTCTGTCTGTCTGTCTGTCTGTCTGTCTGTCTGTCTGTCTGTCTGTCTGTCTGTCTGTCTGTCTGTCTGTCTGTCTGTCTGTCTGTCTGTCTGTCTGTCTGTCTGTCTGTCTGTCTGTCTGTCTGTCTGTCTGTCTGTCTGTCTGTCTGTCTGTCTGTCTGTCTGTCTGTCTGTCTGTCTGTCTGTCTGTCTGTCTGTCTGTCTGTCTGTCTGTCTGTCTGTCTGTCTGTCTGTCTGTCTGTCTGTCTGTCTGTCTGTCTGTCTGTCTGTCTGTCTGTCTGTCTGTCTGTCTGTCTGTCTGTCTGTCTGTCTGTCTGTCTGTCTGTCTGTCTGTCTGTCTGTCTGTCTGTCTGTCTGTCTGTCTGTCTGTCTGTCTGTCTGTCTGTCTGTCTGTCTGTCTGTCTGTCTGTCTGTCTGTCTGTCTGTCTGTCTGTCTGTCTGTCTGTCTGTCTGTCTGTCTGTCTGTCTGTCTGTCTGTCTGTCTGTCTGTCTGTCTGTCTGTCTGTCTGTCTGTCTGTCTGTCTGTCTGTCTGTCTGTCTGTCTGTCTGTCTGTCTGTCTGTCTGTCTGTCTGTCTGTCTGTCTGTCTGTCTGTCTGTCTGTCTGTCTGTCTGTCTGTCTGTCTGTCTGTCTGTCTGTCTGTCTGTCTGTCTGTCTGTCTGTCTGTCTGTCTGTCTGTCTGTCTGTCTGTCTGTCTGTCTGTCTGTCTGTCTGTCTGTCTGTCTGTCTGTCTGTCTGTCTGTCTGTCTGTCTGTCTGTCTGTCTGTCTGTCTGTCTGTCTGTCTGTCTGTCTGTCTGTGCGTGTGTTTGCGTGTGTGTGTGTGCGTGTGTGTGTGTGCGCACGCACGCACGCACGTATATGCATCTGCAATGTACGTATATGTATCTTTTTGTTACTGTTCTACGTAGTGTGCAAATGGTGAGAGGCTCTCTACACTGCGTTCCCCCCCTCACCCCCCCAACAAAAAATGTTTGTTCGCTTCAGTTACTCTGATCAAACAATCAAAAATACACACCAACGAGCAGTAGGTCATAAGCAGGGACATTGTTGTCTCGTACATATGTTGCGCCCTGTCATTTCCAACATAATAATCTTGTGGAAGGGTGTAGGATTGTGCTCGTTGGTGAAACATGCTTTTAAGTTTAAATAACAGCGCAAGGACAGCGGAGCGGACAGTGCTCTCTTCTCTCTTCTGTCCCCTCTGCTGTCCTGCGCTGTTATTCAAACTTAAGAGCATATTGTGGACCTACTTGACAGACAAGCAACTAACACCAACATAGGCTTGGAATGTTGCGACGGCTATAAAAGGCAAATAGTGTCTATCCACATTTCCAGTACCTTCACAGGCCAGGATGACTTGCGACATGAGTTTCCGGCATGGCGACTCGCTCGATGAATTTTTTGTCTGTGAAGCATGCTCAGCCGCACTAAGAGCATTATTGCGGCAAAGCCAAGGTAGCAAATTTGGGAGGTGGAGTTGCTTATTTTGACCGCGTTCAAAAGCTTCCTTTACTGCACCACTAAAATACAAAAAAGTTACACAAACCACAATGGATATAGAAAACGCAAAAAAAAAGAAAAAGAAGAAAGCAACGAAATCTTGACTGTAAACTTAAACTTACACAATGCTAAATTGTTTACATTGGTGGAAAAGATGTTGAATGGTGTTGGTACCACATCGAAGTTACGTCCTCTTATTTCTTTTCATGGTAATAGTGCTTAGGGTTCTCACAATAAAGAAACATTAACAGCCATCTAAAACAGCAGCGGTGCTCGCAATGCGCTGACTACCGTGTCAGTGACTTGTACACCCTAGTTAAATCACGGAGCTGCAATAAATATCTGTTTTGAAATGAATTACACACTGTACTGCTTCTATGCTAGCGACATGCATCAGTTTCATTATTTCTAGTTCTTTCGTAAAAGTGAAACCTTTGAGCCTTAAAAAGCATCGAAATAGTGAAATTGGTACAGTCTCTTATTAGTCATAACTTGACCTAATTGATCTACTACAAAATATTTGTGTGTGGACTGTGTTTCTTGTATTTATTAATTTTTTTTGATCACACAGACATCGTTTTCGTCTTGAAGGCAACCGAAGAGTCAATAATTAGTGCGAAAAAGTTCATAAAGTGAAACCTGACTGGCGATAGCAATAAAGTAAAACAAATTAAACATGCAGCCAAAATAAAATCTTTCGCTGCACTGCTTGTTGTAGTGGATGATTTGGGCAGGAAGCACTTCAGTACAATGTACGTATGCGCTAATATGAAAGCACACAAACATACAAAAGGAGTACGGGGGGGAGGGGGGCGAGTAAGTGCCACCACGTTTAGAAACGACGTATGAGTGTGTCCCCTCTTTATTTCCTTTGCGAGTTCATGGTGGCCTCCGACACTAAAGTCGTGAAACGAACAAGGGCTTTCCTTTTACGGCGAAGCTGTATACCTGTACCGTCCAAGCAGATTTTCGTGTCGTAGGCGAAAAACTCCCCATACGTGGGCCGTTCCTGGAGGTGGTGCAAGACCGGCCCGACCCACGATGGAGGTGTAGTTCGCCATTAAGGGACCCACATACACAGCATCTCTGGTCATCCTTCTTCAGATTGGAAGGGCACTGAGATTTTTAATGACTTAGTGATTTCGTAGTTTTATTAAATGTTACAATTTAATTAGGTCATTGCATGCAGCTAGATATATTAAGCTTTCTAATAATTTTTACCTCGTCATTACCGATATAATCACGGCATTCCAATATCTGAACAGCGACTGGTGAACGACATCTGCCCGACACATGTTGTTTAATCAGACATATAGTATGCGCTACTTGGTTGCTTGCTAATATATGGGTCGTGTCAGTGTGCTTATTTTCTCTAGTTGCTACGGGAGCATTCTACGCAATAAGACCGATCGATATGTACGCCCGCATGCAATCATTCTTGCCCGCCCTTATGATCCTCTAAGTCGCGTCATATCTTGCGTTGTATCCACTAATCAATGTCAGACGGTAATCTGTTAAATCAATGAGTTCCTCGCAGCACATTAGCACTAGAGGCGAGGAATTTAGCAGACATACTTGATAGCCGACGTCGACCTACAGTCACTGTGAATGATTTGTCGTCTATTTGGCACCAAATACAGAAATCGACCACTGCCTTTATCTGACTGTCGCCTTGCCATTAATACGAAATTAGCGCGTTTCGTGCGTACATACAGGCCGGATTCATTGTTTTTTTAACTCTTTCTCGTGTTTAGTTATTTTGCATTTTTGTTTCAGCATTGTTCTTTTATGTACATATTTATTGGCGCTCATTTGCTCATACCTGGATATTGTGCCAGATATCATCTTTATTGCATATAATGTACGTTTTATCCCAGTGGAAACGCCTTACTTTGTATACTAGTTCTCTTGAATAATTATAGCACAAAATTTATTTTAAGGTGGTGCAGTGGATGCTGCGCACAACCTCGTTTCAACTGGTAAGATTTTAAAACATTTTTAAGACGTAGTGTGAGAAGCTACCCTTCTAGAAATATTGCTTGGATATTTTTTTTCCTGAAAACCCCTTAAAAAGCATGCTCATTTTATACCCATAAATTCTGCTGCAGACTCAGTTTCATTCATTAAGCTTCATGCCCTATCGCAGGATTGAATCATACAAGGCGCAGGCACAAGATAACAAGATACAGAAAGACAGGCACACACAGCTAACAGACAGAAATAACAAGAGAAAAATAGGACACATAAGAAAAAAGTAGGATGCATAATAGATCATTGCTTTCTGATTTATGGCTCAGTGACCCGCTTTTTCTATTTTTTTTTTACCGTAGGAAAGTGACGGAACCCCATCCTTTGTAACTGCCTGCAGCCAACCAAAAAGAGTGCGCTTCTCCGGAATCTACTGTAGCACAGCAATCATAAAAGAGGTTGTCGAAGCGCAAGCTATTTTACAATAAATGTTGCGCCACCCATGTAACTTTCTCTGGAGTGCCTTGTGGGGTTTGTAAACATACTTTTCCACACAAAAAGAGCGGCTGCTCTGAGATGAGAACAGTATATGTACCTATATAAGGCAGAATATAAGAACTGTGTAAAACAGAATTTACCCGAACGTGCCTGAACCAGCGAGGTACAACGTGATACTTGAACCCAACAGAAATTGGCGAAATGTAGCGACAGATAACGATCACGAGATAAAAAAAATAATAATAATAAGGACATGCGTATGATCGAGTTAAGTTTGCAGCGGCTTTAATAAGGTACCAGCCAACTCCCATGCGTCGCAATAGGGCAAAGAATTGAGGGCAACATGAATATTCGGGTAAAAAAGAAATATACGTGAAGGACTATACGCAAGGAAAAGAACCACGACTTCAGACAGGACGTGACGAAGGAGTGGACAGGTAGAGCGGCTCTTCATTCGTCCCGTCCCGTCTGAAGTCGCCGTTCTTTTCCTCTATAAACACGTCGGACAAACTGGCCCAAAGTTCCCGCCTCTTGAACTTCTTCTTGGGCAAGCTTGCGCTTAGATTTTCTAGTTATACTTTAATGTATACAATCAAGTATGCACACGCGAAGCTTATATATAGGTATCACTTTGGTCATTACAGCATGAACATACGTTAGACGGGGGGCCCCCATATCTGCATTTTCTATTTTCTCTATAGCATATGCGAGGAGTGACCCAAAAGTAACGACATCCAGTTGCTGAAGCGGGAAAGTAGCTAATGCCAATCTGTACCACTGGATGCGCATTGTACACTGCCACCTGCACCAGTTGACCACGCAGCATCCTTGCGATAAATATCGCCTGCTCACAGCGTTGTTTTCGCTTGAGCATAAGTCGCTTTCTGCTTTGGCTTTACAATGGCGAGTGTTAAAAGCCAACTGCGTAGTTGCGTATAAAGACATGCTTCCCTTGATAAATGTTCGGATAATCCAAGAGTTTGTTCGTTTTAAATTTGCCCCACACAACCAAACAATTAACCATAATTTTCGCCCGATAATGTTTACGCGCTTGCGCGATGCAGTACGCAGAATATAACTCAATCTGTGGAACTCTGGTGAGCGGCTCCAGCACCAGGACAATGCTGCCGCCCCTACAGGAGTGAGCGTGCTGCACTTCCGGTCATAACCTTTATGAAAACGCTAACTTTCCTCACCTTATCTACATCTCATATCTTGCCCCTTGCAACTTCTTGTCTCCAAGGCTGAAATTCTCGAAAAAAGCACGTTTTCAAGATATGGAGGAAAACGAGAAAACGAGGAAAACGAGTTTTAGTATATCGGGGAGACGAGTCCAGTCCAGCTCGCGAACCTCCCATAGGTGCTGGTTACGTCAACCCGCCTGCAAGGTTTATTTACTCGGGCCGCTCGCATGTTTAATCAATTTAACGTAGTCTGCTAGCACTTGATCCCTTTCATATTTCATTGGAGGAGCTCGTCGCAAGCTTTATGTAAACAAGGACTCGCCTCATTAAGAAACCGCCACCTACCCCCTACTCCCCCCCCCCCTCGCCCCCCTCCATGCGCTTAATTGTTGACACTGAAGCGCGCAGGCTCGTTGAAGTTCAGTATTTCCCTGAGCAGCCCCGATTATTAAAAAAAAAAAACTTTTTCGCCATTCCATCACTTCCTTCTTTCGGTGCAATTTTTGTATTGCACTTCCGCGTAGTTTGTGCACGGAAGAACGCTGATCCGCGCTGCAGCATGACCGCTGCCAAATACCTGCTTCCCGAAATGTTGAATTCTTTTCCCTTCGCGTTCGCCTTCTCCGGCGCCTTTAGTTCCCTTTCTCAAAATACAAACCTATTTTAATCTGTCTCGCACTGCGGAAAAACTATGAGGAGGGCAAGTGCGCCCGCTAAGGAAGAGGCAAGGGAAACAAAAGGTCCGCCGGTGTAATCGGGACGCGATGGGGAAGAAAGGGAGCTAGAAACAAGGAAGTGAGGAAGGAAGCGAAGTGCGTGGTGGGAGTCGGGGAAAAGCGTTGGAAAAGGAAGCACGCCAGGGGAGAAAGTTCGGACGGCGTGGTGCGGTTGGGCTCTGCCATCTCGCGTGCCCGAGGGCACGTCTCCGAGCGAACGCGCCGGGGACCCGACGCTGTGTGCGCGCGTCATTGATCGCCGCTCAGCGACGCCCTGGTTTCGCTTTCGATCGGCGATTATCTTCCCCGCAAGGCCTGCTTTCGTTTTTATTCTTTTGTTTTCTCCGCCACCACCTCTTTCCCGACCACCGCGTTACCTCGCGCAGACTGAGTCTTCCTCAACGCGCTCTCACCGCACGAAGCGCGCCGGTGGTGAACCAGGTGATCTTCTCGTTCCAACACTCAACTTCTCCGTATGATCCAGTTATTCTCTTTTTTTCTATAACGTCGGGGCGGAAAGGACATTCTGTTCTTATTTCGGGTGGCTTTTCATTTTGTTTACCCATCCCAACCCACCATTTCTGACGTTTCTGTCTTCGCTATCAGTTTTACTCAATATTCAGTTAGCTTTCGTTATTTCTTTTCTTCACAATAGCCAATGTCATTTCCTTTCTTTTTCAGCAGCTAAGATCCATATGTCGGCGCAAGCCAGCTGTCTGTTATTTTTTGACGTACTTTGGTTCTTCCTGGCCCAAACAGAGGGAGAATGCGGTGTCAGCTGTATCGACTGGGCAGAGCTGAAAGAAGAAAGACAGTGGTTTCGGCGCTCTTTTTAGCGAAGCAGTTTTCCTTTATCTTCGTACCAGCCGTTGGAAACACTGAAACTACGGTTTTCTTTATGTAGCATCAGCAATAAAGTACATAGTGACGAGTAGATAAGAAGCATATTTGAAAAAAAATTATCTGTCCATGAATATATTACTATGTGGAGATTATTGGATCGCCGGAGCTTTTACTTCAGCAGCCGCGTTAGTAGTGCCGCCTTGTGACACAGAGAGAACATACAGCTACAGAGAGCTTTAGCTTTTCCGCAAACTTTCGACCATTTGCAGTTCTTTTTTATTGAATAAATTTGTGTGCAGGAAAGACTGGCAACATTAGTGATGGGCACTACTTTATCTCTCTCGGGCAAATGCTACGTAGAAAAGATGGACCAGCTCAAAACAAAAATACCAAAATACCGCCGACCTTTTATAGTTTAAAGCTTCGGTTCTGTGCGACAACTGCCGCTTCGTGCCTAACAGACAAGCTGATGAAGCGCTCCATTCATGATTCTAGAAAGCGCTGCTTTGCAGAGTGCGCTAACCTAAACTGAAATGACTTACGCTTTTTCTTTCAATGAGTCGCCTTTTAGAACGTGCTTAGCAACCACAAATCAGCGGCATCAGGCTGCTACTGCTTTGTGGTGTGCCTATATGAAGCGTTATGAACCGGCTTGCTGCGATTCTCTTTCAATTACGCCACGAATACCGCACTTCGCAACAGTGCATTCATGCGCGTTCCTTTTCTTTTCTGAGCTTACTCCAGTGACTTCACAAGCTGAGAAAAAGAATGAGCCAATCTTGTTTCTTTTTTGCTAAATTCAAGGCTACACTAACGGCGCTTACTCCGGTTGGACAAGGAGTACTATACTTTGAATTCCCAACTGAAAACCGTCCGTTCCTTCTTTCTCGCTTCTCTAACCTGAGTTCATCGGCCCGGCATTTCACTCTGGAAAAGTAAGCTCGCTCGAGCATTGATTTCTCGTTTCGCAGGCGCCAGCGAAGTCTATTCTCATGCATCAGAAGTTACATGCAGGGAGCGCAAAAACGTGCAGTGCGCGCCGCACACAAACAGCCAGAAAGAAATAAAAACGTGACAACAGCACAATCAGCAACGGCGCTGCGTTTGGTTTCGTGGATACTCTTCTCGTCGCCTATTCAAGCTACATTGTCTCCTACCGGCGACGTAGCGTTTTGCACTCGCTTTAAAACAGGAGCTGCTCTCGGCTTCCGCCTAGCGGCAGCTCCCACGAGCATGCTTCACAGCGTTCCGCCTTGCGAAACTACTTGCGCGGTACTGTTTCTCGGCATACACACATATGCACTCGAGTTTCTCCGCACAGTCATTTTATTTTTCTCGTTCCGAGTTCATCGCGCACTCAGAAGAATAAAACCGGAAATCAATTGAACCGAATCGTTTCTCGTGAACGGAGACGTCGTCAGCGTTGCGGGCTCACGGTGCAGCAAAGACTAGACGACCCGAGGCACCAGCATGAGGAAACCGAAGGTGCGGGAGTTGGAAGACGCGAGGTTCTGATGCAAGCAGTATGCCCGTAAGAGCAGCAACAGCGCCAGGAGTTGCAGCCGCTTTGTGCATTCTCTTCGGGCTCGACTGTGCTTGCGACGACATCAGCCGCAGTGGTCACACGCGTCAGACACGAAAAGGGCGGCTCGGTTCCCTGCGGCGAAGACGGCGGCGACGAATTCGCGTGACTCTTACGCCGGGAGCTTCGGTTTCGCCTCGCCCGTGAGGTGGCTGACTGTGCTTAGAAACTGTGGGCCTTTTCTCTTTGCTCTCGTTTCTCGACACTTTTCCTGGTTTGCTCTCATGCAAATGCTCTTCTGGTTCTCGCCGTGACTCAGTTTCGTCCTGTTTTCTTTTTTTTTCTGTCCTGGCATTGCTTCAAAGACGCTGGAATACTGGTATCTCTTGCTGTCAGCATTCTTTCTTTCTCCTGTGTCATTCGTTCATTGTTCTTTTCCTTGCGCAATTCCTGCCTGTTTCTTTTTAAGCAAGCAAACTTTCGTATAGGTCACTCCGCCACGAACGGAAATTAGCCGAGGAATGTACTCGTCCTTATAGGGTTCTTTAAGGAAGATGGAATGGAATGGAATGGAAAACTTTATTTACTCTTTTAAGGTCTTAGCGGGTCAAGGCCGAAGTCTTAATTCTTGAAGCTTAGGTCCTCTTCAGCCATGGATGAAACTTCCATCTCACATATTACTCACTGTTGTGGTTACTTTTCGCGTGTCTTAACTTTCTTCCGTTTTCTCTTTCTCAACCTGTTTCTTTTTCTTTTTTTTTTGCGTTGCACTACTTCCCCCAATGTCATTGTTGGTTTATTTCCAGACGCTGGTTTGCTTGCTTCCTTCTTTCCTTCACATTTCTTTCTACTACCTCTTTTTGTTTTCTTTCTTATCTTTCGTCGGTGTTGCGGATGTTACAGAAAAAATACGATCCGCCCACTTTTGAACAGGTACGCCTCATTGCTTTCGAGAGGCGAGTCCGAGTTCTGTTAAGCTATTCACATCCTCCGCTCCTTTCAGTCGCTTCTCCGAGGCAAGAATCTATGCACTACACGCATCGCTTATTCCATCCATCTCGATTCTAAATTCTCGAACCATTTTATATCGTTTTGACGAGTTGGGCTAGTTGTACAGTTTTGTATATTTCCCACAGTGGCTCAAGTCTTGCGACGTAAGTGAGCCGTAAAGAACACGCCTGACAAAAGAAAAGACAGAGAAAAGAAAGAACGACCCGAGGCATACGGCTGCTATGTCCCATAGAGCGCATTCATGCATGCATGGTAAAAGAACTGTAACAATGTACTCAGCACGATATCGGGTACGCGCTAAGGCATCTTTAGACAATAGTCTCGACTGGCAGAAGCCGCTTCTGTTACCCAAACCTTTCCAATGCCTCTGCTCCCGTTCTCATTTACGCTGCCGAAAAATTTTAAACGGTAGATCTCAGGTGTGGCTTCAGCTAAATGCTGGACATTCACAATATCACATGTTTGCTTCCCTATTCTTGTAACCTTACTATTGCAGCCGTGTCTTGAGAGTAATTAATCAAACGTGTTTCACAAGAAAATTTTAACTTCTTTTTATGTGTGAAAAGGCTACCATGTTCTATCAGCTTAAATGTTTTCCTAATAATACGAATGCAAGGCATTTGTTTCCGCTACGTTTAACGTTGCGACCTCGCTGCGTAGCATGGAATCGGGCTCCGCATGAACGTGTCACTGGATAATTATGGAGAGGTATCTTTATCAGAACAAAGTAATTAACAGTGGCATGCATATATTAGGTATCCTTAATTCGTATGTTTATGAAGTATGTACGGTGCATTTGTTCAGATGCTGCCTTGCTGAATGGGTTTCCTCTGTACATTTTTCTTCTCTTCGCCAGGTTGGACCACCGCAAGTAAGAGGGAAAGCTCACATATACTAATGGCAGTTTATAGCTTGGAGAAGCCTGCCTCATTCTTTATAACGATATTTCATTACACATTATATGTGTCCCAAAGTTGCGTCTGCTTAATCGCAAAAGACTAGCTCTCAATACCAAAGAAGGAAAAAAAAGAGCGGGAAAGACAGGGAAGCTAGCAATTGCAGGCACCAGTTGTCTACCCTGATCTGCGCAAAGGGGTAAAGGGAATGAAAGGAGATAGAAGGAGAGAAGATAACACAGTGCAAATATATACACAATAAGGCGATGTAACGCACTGCAACTCTCGGAGCCAATCAGCGATTGCACAGCTTCATATATATTAGAGAAACACATTTAAAGCAGTCATGCTCTACAGTTGGGTGCGAAAACTCTTTATTCCTTTAAATTTAGGTGTTTAACCGTGTTGTGATTGATTTAAGTACAGGATAAACATGCCCACCTTGTTTATTACCGTCCTTCTCAGCACGTGAAAACACAATGGCTTGTGGCACTGTTAAAAGTAAATAATTTGCCTGCCATCGTTATCTGAAGCGCCAACAGCTCCTTTAAAATTTACTAAATTTGCGTACCTTCCAATTTTATTGCAAATGTTGGTCGACGCATAGCCAATCTCTGAGACCTAAAGTAAAAATAAATAGGAGATTCTCAGAAACGTCGTATCCCGGCACCCCGGAATAGCAGCAACGTCTCACCTCCAACAAATCACGAGGTCCCTCTCATTTGCTCCTACACGGCCCGTTTGTTTCCTCCGATAGCGCGAGGTGGTTTTTCTGTCGCCCTATCCTCTTTGTTGCTTCCTTTTATATACGCTCCTGGATCACGAACACTGAGACCGCTCCTGTAGCGCCTTCGCCCGACACGCCAGACACCGCAAGCCTGCACGGTAACGGACAGCTGCGCGATAAGCGCGCGCCAACCCAGTGGGCAACACGGCGAGGAGCGCCACGGGACACCGTGGCCTCGTAACAACGACAAGAGAAAAAAAAACGGTCGCGAACGAATTCGATCGGATCGCTGCTAAACACGGCCTGCGGCCTTCCTCGTTGTCGCCTGGATAGCTCGGTGAGGAGAGAAATGGCCGAGCCGGCGTTGGCCGCTGTCCGCTCTGCCCCAACAGCTCCCGGCGAGGCACCGCCCGCGGTCTCTTCGTATTCCGATCTCGTCCGCTTCATTTGCGCGAGACGCTCTCCTCGGCCGACTGCTTTAGCCACCGCGCAGTGCCGACGCAAACAGGCGAAGCAACAGCAACGCAACGCCCCGAGATCGGAAAGCCGTTGGAGAGCCTTCTCCTCGTCCCCGTTGCCTTTGGACTTGAGCGTATCGTTTTGCGCACTGTGTCTGAATAGAGAGGTGACCTCCTGCAGTCGCACCGACTACAATGATGCGTTATATCTTTTTTTTTTCTTTCTACCCGCGTTTATTTACTTTTCTTGTTGTCGAAGTTAAGCCGGAAGCCTCTGGAATGCCGCCTTTTTCTGTATTTCTTCCATCTCGGCTTGATTCAGCAGCCCCTCTGGTATTGTCGGCATTGTAACGCTCGTGCCGTTCCTTGACAAAGGGGCTACTCCGTGGGCGAGGGCCTTGTGCATCACCCCAGAGAACAGAACGAAAAGCAACCAACGAAATGCCGAAGTGGAGTGGATCAAACGTTGGTGCAATCTTGTTCATCCATCTTTTGGTACTTCGAGCTCGACAACAGCTAAGGCACCGACTGAATCGAGCCCGTGTGCTTCGTTTGCGTTTGAAAGCAATCTGCCTCTTTAACATCAACGCTTTTGGAAGCGGTCATGTCGAATTTATTTCTTACAGCTGCGAAGAGAACTTGTGCTTCAGCGGAGAGGAAGCCCTCGTTGCGTTAAGGCTTAGAGTGTGAGGCAGTGATCGAGTGGGGCTGATTTGATGGGTTGGCTTCAAAAGCTTATTTAAAGTCACGTTCCGTGCTCTTGTTTGCGGGCTTACGCTACCCCAATGCAATTCGTCGCACATCACAAAGCAGCGTCTTTGTTTCCTCAATCCTCATCTAAAGCTCCACCTTCCACGTGGCTTATCGCGTGGCTTACCACGACGGAAGGGAACTTGCATCTGTCGTCTACGTTTTGAAGCAGCTTTTGATATTGCCTACTCCTACCTCGTCCGAATGACCACAAGTCCAGAATGAGAATATTGTGAATGCAAAGATACAATAGCGCATCAGCGGTGCGATTATCGTTGTTTCAACGCACAGAAAAGGTCCCGAGCACCACGATCGACAACGTAAACAACCTTTCCCGTATGAAAGGCAGAATTCTTTGACCTTTGGCCCACCTGACGTCGACTCGAACTGCTTTGTAAGCATTCGCGTGCTTTTTCAATGCAAAGAGGCTGATCGAAAAGCACAAGAGCAAACAGACGGAAGAGTTACGATGACGCGCTTAGCGCACTTTTCCGCAAACAGGGTGGATACAATATATCGAATGTACCACTGCTATGCTTACTCGTAAAAATTAGGACAAGAAGAAATCAGAAAGAGCTTTGACTTTAGCGCTGGTTGCATACGAATCATGCTATTTCTCATTGTTGTTTCGTTTGGGACGCAACAAAAGCCTTACAGAGCATCTTTGAGTCACTAGTACCGACCATAAACAAGCGCGACAACATTAGGCTCACTTGCTGCTCGCTTGCTCCTACTGGCTGCTACTGGCTGCTACTGGATGCACATTCCCCTTTTGCCTTTCACATATCGCTCAGCATCGTTACAAGACTACGTTTATAACCGCTTTCCGTGGTTAATGTTTACTTTCCGACACTTCTATCGCTTTCTTACCTGACACTTGCCTGTAAGGCGAACTTGCGAGAAGGATTCGCAGCATGCACGAGTAACCGCTGTTTATTCAACCGTGCTCTAAGATCTACGGCACTTAACAGGTTTAGTCTACGAATGAAACTTCGTCTGACGCCTTTCTGTATGGGCATAGACGCAGGTAAGTGTGTGGGTGCGTGCATGCGTGCGTGCATGCGTGCGTGCGTGCGTGCGTGCGTGTGTGTGTGTGTGTGTCCGTGTGCGTGCGTGTGTTTTTACTCTTTACGCATCCACAGAATCTTTTGCCCTCCGAGAGATCGTACGACAGGTATAATGCATTTTACCGACGCCCGCAAGCTGTTGTATGTGGCAGAGCCAGCGTCCGCGTCTTTTTCCTTTTACCCAGTGTTATGCGAGTGTCTTGGTTGGGCAGTAGGCTCGGCATACAGCCAATAAAATGACTTGCTGCATGTGAGCATGCACTTGGCGTTGACTGGCGATTTGCTTGTGAAGATTGTTACCGCTTACAAGATGACGCGATCCTGTCTGCAGGATTTTCATAGCAGTGATACGTCATTGCCTGTGAAGCAAAATTTAAAAAAAAATGAGAACCCAAAATCGATGACTATCCAAGTATGAAAATAATCGAAACTTGTCGTGTATCAGGCGGGCACTGTACCCGGGCTCCACTACCGTGCTTTCCTCTGGACAGGCTGCGCCATCTAGTCGCGCCACCACCAAATCTACGCGGTCTTTTCCATTGCCTCCGAGACTGCACGGGTGGCGTGCCGGTGCGTATGCACCGTGTACCGCAGCCGGACTGCTCTCTCAAGTTTCCCACCGATCGCGTTGCGCTATCTAGCGGCGCGCCCGCAAAGCCCGGGTATGGCATCCGAGATGCGCGGCGCCCTGGTTCGCCTGGCCACTGAGAATTAATCTAACAGGGCCAAGAGGCAGAACTCGTCAATCGCACATTACCTTTTTCTAATCCAGCAGTTCCTGCAGGATCATATCATATTGCCAGAAATTTCCCACATCGAGACAAATCCGACAAATATATTTTCAGAAACGTGAGTGTCAGCAGTGCAAAATAAATAATTTGTTGACCTTGTGTCGCAAATGATGTGGCTGTCCCAGAAATGTCACAAATGCCCATGAATCACATCGCGCTGACGTTCGCCTCAGTGCTCTGTTTTTGAAGCCTCATGCCTGCTGAATACAATCTGCCTTGGGGGGGGGGGGGGCGAGGGGACTACAACATGGTCTTCAAGTATAGCATGGTTGTATTTGACACAATTTATTTATTTGTTTATTATACATACTTTCAAGCCTCTAAGGCACTACAGAAAAGAGTGGTACATAACAAAGCAATGTAATATGCAGACAATGGTAGGCAGACAACGTTAAGCGATAGAGTGGTAGACTGTTGTTTTGAATGAAGATATATTTGTGATCTGAATGATGGAAGCAGGAAGGTGGTTCCAGTCGACACTTGTGCGGGTAAAAAAGAATCATGATACTTGTTCGTTCGGGAGGATGGGACGGCAACCTTATATATGCGGTCAAAACGGGATGAAACGTGGAAAGGCGGGGTGATAAGTTGATTCTTGAGCACGTTGTTAAAGTGAGAAACCTTGTGGAATAGGCAAAGACGAGCACATTTGCGGCGCAGTGAGAGATCTGGCAGATTCAGGGTTCTCTTCATATATGTAACACTGGAATGGCAGGAATAGTTAGATAAAATAAAGCAAGCTGCTCGATTTTGAATTCCTTCAAGGTTTACGGTTAGTTATGCTTGATTGTTATCCCAAATGGCAGAGGCGCATTCAAGTTTTGAGCAAACTAGGATTTTGTAGAGTGTCAATTTCACCGTAGTAGGAACGGTAGAAAAGTTACGACGAAGATATCGTAACGTGCGATTAGCACTAGCAGTTATATAATTAGTATTCATATTCCATGAAAGATCATTAGTTATGTGAAGGCCAAGATGTTTGTGCGCGTTAATGGACGCTAATGGAGTGTCATTCAGTATACATCGGCACTGATTGCTATTGTTGGCCGTACGTGATATGCGCATCGATTTACACTTGCTAGCGTTCAGTTTCATGAGCCATTTCTTAGACCAGAGTGACACATTGTGAAGATCTCCTAGCAGTTTATCTGAATCATCAGGGTTAGTAATCTTTCTGTATATTACGCAATCGTCTGCGAACAGATTAATTGATGATGACGTTACACAGTTAGGGAGATCATTAATATAAATTAAGAAACGTAAAGGCCCAAGAGGGAGCCTTGTGGCAATCCGGATGTAACTGATGACTAAGCAGATGAATAGTTATTGGTTGTACATATTGACTTCGATTAGAAAGAAGACCCTTAATCCAAGACAACACATTTGGGTCAGTATTAAGCTGATTAGGTTAATGGATAAGTAGGTTATGACATATGGTGTCGAAAGCTTTGGCAAAATCTAAAAATATAGTCAATATCCAATCCTTGATCTAAGGCGGGATCATACATAGTATGATCCCGAATTAGCATCCTTGAAGATGCACTTGCTGCTTACATCGCATTGAGGTTTTGGCATCTCATGAGAAAAACCTACAATTCATTGCCCAAATCTCCAGTGGGAATATTATGTTATCTTTTCCGTACTTTTGTCGTTATAATATAAAAATAATATAAGTTCTAATGTAAAATTAACGTAATATAAAAGTGTTACTTCATTTTAAAAATATTGGCCGGAAGCTAGAGAGACAGAAGTCGTAAGAGAAAGGCAGGCAGGTTAACCAGGCTGACACACATGATCTGTGTCTGCCGATGCTTTAGTGCCGAGAGGCAAGTGATGTGCAGAGTGCTGAAGCAATTGTGCAATCGTACACTAACAGAAGAACAATATCTGAGCTACTGCTAGCAAATAAACACCGTGTAAAAGATTTTATTTGATCTACTCAGGTTCTTGCGGTATACGGGTCTTCGTGATAGACTTTAAGAGTGCCGCCCGCTACCGCTTTATGGTATACGCTGTGCCTCCTCTATCTCTCTCTCAGTCCTTTTCCATTCTCTTTCTCTCTGTTTATACCCCTACTCCTCCTCCCTTTCCAGGACAGCCAACCGAAACTACCTCTGCTTAACATTTCTGCCTTTCTATGCATCATTTCCTTCTCTCTCCCTCTCTCTGAGTGCCCGAGGAAAATGCGCCCATTTGACAATTAGCTTGTAGAAAGCATTTCTCTACGACATACTTTTGCGCAGCAAACTCGACCGCTTTCTTCGCTTGTCAACCTCTCTAAATTTTCTTCTTTCTGGTCTATTTTTTATGCGCCTCTGTTGGCCAAGCATTGTTCGATGTAACGCTCGTTGCGAATATGTATGTCCCTGAAGATATTTTTCATGTGCGGACACCGCCGCGATCGTTGCGTGTTTATAAGGCCGCACGAGAAAGTTGGCTTGTTGCAACCTACAGCCCTCCCACTCCTCGGCGACTTGCTTTTGAGTCATTATTTGGGGAACAATTAATGTACAGCGCAAACAAAGCATCGAACGTTCTCGTTCAACCCGCGTTATCGACATTGCGGTCGGTATATGTCGCTATGCCTTCGTAGCTGAAGAAGCAGATACAATGTGTGCAACTTCCTTTGTATATATATATAAGCGACTCCTTTCTTTTGGGCCATCTATTTGAGCCTACACTTCCTTTCATTAATTGAGCTTGGACGGCGGCATTTCCTGAACATCGCAACGATGCTAGTTTTGCGAGTTGCTTCCATTAATAATATATGCCCTGTGCGTCTGCTTTGTAACAACAAAGCGATCCTTTCGCTGGCAGTGCGTCTGGATTACGTTGGCAGCAAAATACAATATAAAACATATTCGAAGTACCGATGGTGGACAAAGAAAGATTAGTTGCCCGATCTACGAGCGACCTGGTGCCCCAATCATTAAATGCTGCTCAGATGATCGAAGAATAAACGCTTCAGTGTATGTTGCTGCAGTTCGTTAGATACCTGTATAGCTTTGGTGAAGGACGTATATAGACGTATTGATTACGGAAAGATTATACGGTGTGCATAGGAAGCAACGAAACGGGCAAAGATAACCAACAGTAACTATTTCCTATATTATCCACTTGGGCGAGGGGTGAACTAAAGGACCTGCCTTGCCCAGCGTTTAACTATTTTTCATGCAGTAGAATGAGTGTAACAAGAAAAACAAAGCGGAGTTTAAGTATAATCAAAAAGTTCTTACGCATCCTTGCTCGCCTGAATTGTTGATTTTTATTAAACTACAGTGTACAATTTGTTTTTCCATTTCTTTGGGGAACGTATTAATAAACGTTGTCCTAAAAAAAAAAAGCACGAGCAGGGAAGGCTCTGTAGTCTCTGCATGTCCAGTGTACATGGACCAAAACGGGGTAGCACGAGTAGTAGCAGTTTCTGCTAGCAGCCGTGTCGTTCCAGCGTAGCTAACTAAGCATATTCCAGCAATCTAGAAGATGCCAGTAAACGGAAACTGTAACAGGCAGCAATTTTCGTGTAGAACTGCACCTTCTGACATGTTTACTGCTTTGTTAATTAGTTGACGGTATCTCGAGTTTCATCACGTGGTAGTCTTTAACTGAATTCACTCGCAGCAGTAATGTTTGAGTATTGGGGAGGTGCAACACGAGCTCTGTTAGCTCACTTACAGAGCGGCCAAAATATTTTTGTAGAGGCCGGCACTCACAATGCACAGTGGTATTGCGTGTGAATCGCATCTACGCAAGAGAATAAGTGGGACCCTGCTCTCCTCCGTGTTCTGTGTTTGCAGCTTTCGTTCAATCAATGCTATCTTACTAGCAGGTACTTACGTTGCAGCTACTTACGTAGCTGCTACTTACGTTGTTTCCCCACAAGGATAGATAGCTTTGTACCCGCATCCCTACTTCCAATTTCAAACGAAAGCGTACGTACACGCACAACCCATTTCTAAATTTAAACTGCCGGCCGGCTAACTGAAAGAAACTTTCGAATGTGACCACAAATCCCTTAACTCGAGACCCAGAGTTCATGTGGCCTTGAGGGGCTAGGCCTAATTTCATCTGCCTCAAAACTGCCGGGTCCTTCGTCCCCCACACCTCTCGACGGTTTCACGACACCGCCTTCTCTAAGAAACCCCGGCAGCTTCCCTCTCACTGCAGCGGGCAGGGGTGCTGCGTCGTTCACCCTCGAACGCAATTTCTGTCAAGCTCCTCCTCCCGTCATTTCATAGTTTGCTTTATCCCACTGATGTTCGCGTCCGGCCGCCTCCATTGGACATTGTGCTTGCAAAACATACTCCTCCTTCTTCCTCTCCGATTTGGCTCCCCATCCTGGAATTTCCGTCCTTCGTCTTCGTCGATCTCCATGAAATGAAGGGAGGCGGGCGCCACAAATACTTGCCGCCGGTGGTCCGGTCGAAAGGCATTCTGCATTGCAAAGCAGTGACGACGGCCTTTTCTCGCGACCACGACCGGCGTTCCCGCGATGCCAGGATGGATGGACCCTGAAGGCCTGTCTCGTCTCGTGCGGTAAGCACCGCTGCTCGTTTTGCTTGGTCGCTTGTATCTTTTTTTTTTTTGGCTCTCATCTATACTCTTGGCGTTGAGCGTATTTATTTTTGCCCCCATATAATTGTGTTTCTATGGGAGACTTTCTTGAAAGCGGGGGAGTAATTGAGGGAGGAGGGGCCGAAGCTCCTCATTGGTTTCGGAGCAAAGACGAAGCGGCCGAATGCTATCAAGCGAAAGAAAGGAAGACTAGATTAGCATAATCCACTCCAAGCAGTGGTCGCGTCGCTCAAGTTTCTCTCCTTCTATATCACTATAGATTTTATCACATTCTGCATTCCGAACTATGTTTCTTTATCGTGCTGTAATGTCTTTGTGCAATCTTTCTCGGAAAGATCTTGATTTACCAACGTGGTACTTTTCCCACGTCTTTCTATTTTAGATGGCCCTCAAATTTCAGGATTTCCTTTTTTTAAGGATTGCTACTCTTTCTGACAATTTCTCCGTTTCGTAACTGAAGTTATTGCAGTCTTTTTTTTTTCGAATGTATGTTTTAGCGGAACAGAATCTGTTTTGTTCTCCTTGGACAGGAAATAAGTAACAGAAGCCAGAAAGAATCACATGTAACGAACACTTAAGCAAGAATGGTAGCGAAGCTAGCGAAACTTTTACAAGAAAGTACCTATGTAAGTAACTATCCCCCAGTAGCAAACAATCAGCATTCTGATGACTGTTATCTATTTGCAACCAAAATGAGTACGTGCAGAAAGAGGCCCATGGACATAATGCAAGCGTTTTACTTGTGCAATAATGGATGCATTTCTATAACAACGCGCTCCATTCCTGTCTTGGTCACTGTCATCCTAGGCACTTCTGAGTAGCGAACAGTAACCAAGTCCATCAAGACGAAGTAAAAGATAGCATAGAGATTTTTAGAAATTGGGCTTTTTATGACTATGGGCGTGAGCCTTTTTACTGATCTCCGTTTTCAACTTCCACAGTTTAATGTGACATAGGGGGATGAATAGAATAAACTTGTAAATCATGTATTGGGGCGCAGTTTCATCATGCGTTTGTGGTAAAATAGCTGTTTGGAAGCAACTGAAGCATATAGCACCTCAGCTACGTACTGTAAGAAAGCGTAGATGCAAAACAAAAAAGAAAGCCGAAAAGTAAAACTGCTTCTGAAACAAAGATTGTGACGTTCTAGGATGCATAACCTCTGATTGTGACCCACCGAGCATTTGGAGACTCGGGATTAACTTTGACCGCCTCGGGATATTTAACGTGCACTCAAATCCACGTACAGTCAGCCACACAAATTTGACGCAATACGAAATCTGAGAAGAAGTTCAATATCTGCGCAGCCTCACAACGCAGCCTGGTACCCGCATTTACAGCCTCTACCAGTACATGTGAACAACGTTGTGACGATCGCTCAGCACTGCGCCACGGATCACATGAACAGCTCGTCGCAGAGACCAGACAAGTCTATTATCGCATAGTGGACGAAGGACGCGATATAATATGTCAGTGGTTGCCTAGTCCCTGTGGCATACATGGCAATGATGGTGCGGACGCAGCTGCCCGATCTGTCCATGACGGCGTCAACTGCGTTTCCACTCCTCTTTTGAGAGCCGACTCAGAGAAAAAAAAACTTTCCGCGCTTTCGCGTGACCTAGCATTGGCTCAGTGGAATTCATCCAACTTCACAAGTGCTCGCCTTCATACCCTGGACCCTAATATACAGCTCCGTATTCCGTCAGACCTTCGACAACATGACTGCAGCCTACTAGTCCTTCCATGGCTTGGACAGTATTTTCAAATGCGAAGTCCTGTGCGCACGCGCGCGCGCGCACACACAAACACGCACACGCACACGCACACGCACACGCACGCACACGCGCACCAGCAAGCAAGGAAGAACAACTACTTTGCAGTTCACAGTAAAGTATAACGGAGTATTGAACGCTGATTATGCAGTCATTAAACTCGAGGCCAAAGGCAAAGAACAGACAAACACACAGCAGTATGTTCTTTAATGTTTTTCACTTCCTTGTTGCGTTTGTTTGGAAACTTGGCGACTGAGAACTTATTTCTCCTTTTACTTCCAAGCACTTACACATCAGCTTGCAGTTAGTCTCCTTCGTCCAGCTGCAGTCAACCCCATAAGCTATAGCTCCCTAATTCTTGTCAGATGCCGTGCCACCTCACAGTTCGAGTGAAATTTACAGCCCTTTCACGAATAAGCAAAGAGAAATGCTGAAATAACAGGAACGCGAGATTGGAGAATGGTAAAAAAAAAAGAGGAGTGAAGTGTAGCTAAAGCAAAACGGTTGCTGCCATGTCATAGGGTGCGAGAGAAGCAAGACGTGAGCTGAAGAACACGGCCTTCGTTCCCTAGCGCCTCGCCGATGTTTACCGTGCAAACTTATGTTCGGTCGGCCGTGAAGGCAAGGCAAGGAATACTCCAAAAATAAGGAAGGAAATTTCAAGTCGAAAGAACAGAAACAAATGTGTGCGTCGCGGATAAAATATAAGCCTTCCTCTTTACTGGATACACGCGCGCTCTCTTCGCTGCGTGGTAGCAAAAATATAAGACTGGCAGCGTTAAGTCTACGAAAGTAATAACAACGTGCGTCGAACCTCTGAAGGGGTTTACATAGGCTGTAACTACGCACAGCGTTATCTTTTTGAAAACGCGCTTCTGAACAGCGTGGAGAGCTTAGCGTGTGTTGTTCCTAACGCGCAGTTCGCGGGCCGGCCGTCGGCTTGTGAGAGATGAAGCCAATAAGCCACATGGGGGCAGAGAGTTTTTACAGATATTTTTTTTAATACAACACGCACATCGGAGGGCCCATTTTCGAAACCAACCATCAAAACTATCAATGCGTCTACCTGAAGTTTATAAGTATATGGTGACCATTATTTCGAAGTGCTTTTTGTCTTGTGCTCCTAGAACTATTGATGTAGCATTACAAATAGAATTAGTATTTTCCGTGAATAAATGTGCTGGACGTCCTTCTTGAGCTCATGTTACTGAAATGAAGCGAATGGATTGCCGTACGGTGGAGTTTACCGAAAAAATAACACAAAACTATTATTTCTACCGTACACCTATATTGCTTTTTTGCGTTTACACCACCCTGACTTTGTTAATTGATTCTATATGACTACGTGTGTATACTGCCTAATAAAAGAAACGTAAACGCCAACAGTGTGAACTGTATTTGCGGAAGCCTAATGAACAATGCGAATACCAAATTGTGCAAGCAATGTTGCGAGTTCCAAGGATGCGGTGTCATGAAATCAATAGGTGTCGCTTTGATTTCAAGAAAGTTTCCGTACGAAAATTGTCCTCGAACTAAATCCTAACTCGGATAGCCCTTCAAGCCTCCTTAGAGCAGTAACAGGAGGCCTGCTAGTGAATGTGTAGATACCACTATTAAGCGGGTATTTAGACGACTTTCTAATACTTTAGCTTTGATTTGTGCAGGTTAACGGTACTTTGGTCTTTCTTGTAGAAGCTTACATTGTCAATGTGCGGAGATATTTCATGATATCGCTGGCACGCTGGTGTTATATTTTCATGTGTTTAGCTAACATGAACGCACACGTACTGCTTCCGTTCAAGTACTTCTTCAAGTACTTCCGTTCAAGTACTTCTTCAAGTTCCATTGTTTGTTCGTTTTGGTCTTAACGATCCTCCCTCAATGAGGAGTTCTCATACTTTTTATACTGCTTTTTATGTTGCTTTTGCAAGCAACATAACGAATTCACGTAAGATGTGAACTGACACATTGAATTTGTTCGCTTTCAGTGATTTAATGGATGCCGTTCAGATGCCGTTTCTTGATGCAGAGCTATGAATTTGTAAACTTCATGCTTCTACTTCTTTCAAACTTCCGAATTTTTGAACATTCTTGTAACGAAATCCAGGCTAAAAATCGAAATTATGTTTAAAGCAGTCACTAGAATTTAACATTCTCTTTCAAATGCAACAAATTTCATTAAAATTGGTCCAGGGGTTATCTCAGAAAAAAATGTTTTTGCGTTTTCCATGTATTTAAATAGGCCGCGTTGGAGATGGGCCCGAGCTAAAGGTTACTCTTAAGAAAGCTCATGTGATGTAAAAGTGTTTCCATACAGTGCATTATGCGGACGATCCGCGTGACAATGTGGCTATCACTGCTACATAAGGCAATCGTGAATGGCACTTACGTAAAGGAAGGCTTCTGAATACGAGCGAACACAGGGGCGAAATAATTTAATCATTCTATTCCAAACCTTTACCGTTCCGCACTTCGTCATTGGTCAGAGCGACACTCCATGCGAGTTATCAAATGATCAGCCGGCCATGAGCAATGGGTGATAAGGGTGGCATAATATAGAGTGGAAGGAATCGCTACAAAACCAAAAGGTCGGGCTGAATGCGTGAACAGATTAAAAGACAATGCGCACGTGACGACTTAATGTTTAAATCACTTCTCAGAGAATGCATAACTGCAACACTCCTTGTCATTTTTTCAGATTGCCACTCGTGAGGGCAACGAATAATTTGGCGTCATATTTAGGTCGCATCATATTAATATTTCACTAGCAGATATTTTTAGGTTCGCTTAACCCTTCCCATTACAAAAAAAAAAAGAAGACTGGAGGATTCAATAAATTAATACGCATTAAAAAAAGGAACACACTTAATTAGCAATGTTAAAGAAGAACACAATAAGAGAAGATTAAAGTATAAAAATGCGCGAGATTGAGCTACGTAGCTGATAAATTGGTCTTAGGTGACATCAAAGAAGAGTAGAAAAGATATCCTTCCCCTTCCGCCTGTTTCCTGAGATCTCAAGGGCAAATGACCTTAGCCAAACTGAGTAACGACGCTAGAAACGCGGCCTTTGCGCTTTCTATGAAACTTTTCGCCCACCTCTCGCTGTCCACAGGGACTTACCGAATCTCGTCCCTTCTTCCTCTTGATCCCGTCCATTCAAAAAGCGAAATAGGGACGCTGCCTTGGAGCGGAAACTTTATCGAAAGCCAGCTTCATGGTGAATGAAAGAAGGAGAGGTACATCTTTGATGCTATCGACAGGGAGAAGCAGCCTTGAAGAGGAGACGAGCGGATGGATTCCATGTTTCATCCTGTATATCGGTACCCGCGCGAACTCCTCGTCTTTCGCTTTCTTAGTGGTCGCTCACATTCAAGCGAGCTCGTTACGTCCTACCACACAAACACATACGCACACACCGCACACACACACACACACACACACACACACACACACACACACACACACACACACACACACACACACACACACACACACACACACACACACACACACACACACCTTCCTTCATTATTTTGCGGTGTTCGCATGACGTGCTGCTTTTTTTTTGTTTTTTCTACTCACGCAACAGCACATCCTATTCAGCGCACTCCATCTTTTAGGGAGATGAACGGATAGGCGAGAAGACACATGGAAGCATCGACAAAAGAAAATGCGCCGCTGCTTCCTTTAAAGCTTCCCGGTCATCTCGCTGTTCGACAGAGCAGGGGAAAAGAGAAAAGGAGAAGTAGAAAAAGAGCAAAACGAAATCGCAATACCCCAGAGGAATCAGTCGACAAGCAAAGTTGCGAGGTGAGAGAAACAGCAAAGGACATTAGAGGACGTAGTTGAACGGGAGAGGACGTAAACCTTCAGAAAACGTGGTTTTATCTCGCTAAGGCGCAGAAACAGAGGTAGAAGGCCTGGCTCTCTGGACTACCACATGGCCGCTTCAATCTTTTTGCAAAACCAGCTCCCTTTTTCGTCGTTTTTCTTTCGTGCCTGCCCAGGCAGGCACGAAAGACAACGTGGTATGAATGGTCACTAGATGTGCAGTCTACCAGGCCTGTAAATATTTTCTCTCGCCGTCGTGTAGCCACATTTACCAAGTCTCCTCAGTGTTCTTAATATCTTGATTTTCAAGTAAAGTTCTGCTCCTTACTGCTTTGCTCGTCTCATAAATCTCTCTATCTCTCTCTTTCTCTCTTTTCTATTTCGATCCTAATCCCTTGCAGATTGAAGCAGGCTCGAGTTTTCATTCTTCATAGCTTAATCGTTCTCTCCTTTCAATCTACGAACGGTGGCCACAGGAGACACCGAACTCAGTCTCAACTTCAATAGAGTCTTTCTTTCTCTCAGTTTTTGTTCTTTTTTGTTTCGCTTGATTTACTTTGTTTTTCTTACGCGGTTGTTGCTAGTCTTCTTATAACATTGAAGCTTGGCGGCGGCAGCGTTACCCTTATGTTTGCAACGGAAGTCGAGTTGCTGAGAATGGATATCGAAGGTCGCTTTGTTGCACGTTGCGATTATACCGAAGACTGTAGATTGCAGTCTCTGACAGGCGGCGCAATTCCTGTGAAGTTAGTGACAAAAATTCCCTGTGCCCTATTTTGTGCGCCTGTGAGTCTCTGTGTAGAGTTAAAAGTTAAACCACCATACTTTCGTTTTCATGATAACGTAAATTTGGGGGCGAGGGAAAGCTTCCATGTTACGTTGTTTCTGGCTCAAAATGCGAGTCATGCCCTTCTGGTTCTGTTAGGAAGAGTTGCGCGTAAGGGAAGACGAACACAGGGAAAAAAATAAGCGGCGTAGACGGGAGTGATTTATCAAATCCCGCTTAACTGCGGACGAGTATACATGTGGGCCAAACAGAGCGCTGCGTTAATGAACGCGAAGGGGAACATTTGTTGTCAATGCTGTAAAAGAGGAATACACTTGCCCACTCAGTGCATTGGATGTAAAGGATTAAAGGTTCGAGAACATTAGGATTCAAGACAGGTGCAAGAACGAAATAGCGCATGAGCTTTTAGAAGCATTTTACATCGAAGGAAAGGGCGATGAGAGCGTAAGTGACACTTCTGTTATTTCGTGTTATGCGGAAAACAATTTTCTTAGCAGATTTTGTTGCCATTAGGAAGGCTTGATTTGGCACCTTCTCCTCCTCCATCATCCCTTCCTTTTTTGTCAAGTGTCAACTCTGCCTATATAAACAGCTTCGAAACGAATGAAATCAGTTCATAATTCGTGCTCTTTCCGCCAACCTCGTTTTTTTCCTGTGTTCGTCCCTTCATACACCTAACTCTTCCGAATATAGCCATGCACCAATTCGTCCAGCAAGAAGCTTTCCTAAACCGCTTTCGGTTTCTAGGCCTGCTTCGCGTCACAAAACCAAACAAATCAGCAGACTTTCACCGCTCCTCTTGTACTGAGCTCGTTTTTACCGCAATGATGCCAACTGGCTTTTACAGCGAATACCACCGCCTCCACAGAAATATTCAGTGTTCTTGCGATTGGTGAAGCTACAAGCATATGTAACAGTACTACGCGTACAATTCATCTAAAGACTTGCGAAAGAGCTCGCAGCTCTTTTATTTAGCCATTTGTATCGGAGAAAACGTGAGCGTACAGGAGGATATCAAACCGAGAAGTAATTGCGATGAGGCGTTCTGGAACAGTAATCATAGACACGAAAACCGGAAGAAATAGGAGAGGAAATTATATAACTGCAGCCCACGTCTCTTTCGCACACGCTATGCCTAGCAACACTGCCGCAGCTAAATGAGGGGCCGGATTATCTTCTCAGGCATTACAGAACCTCGGCTTCAACGTGAAAGCCCACAGGAAGGAACAATAACACCCGAACAGCCGACGTGTTCGTGTTCTCAAAGCAGGAGAGATAATAAAAAAAAACAAGGAAGCTTCGACCAAGACTGCATCGCCACGCGTGGCTGACTCAGCGATCATTTCCAGTCGTGTCTTGGAAGTTCATATTTC
Organism: Dermacentor albipictus; assembly: GCF_038994185.2. Taxonomy (NCBI): domain Eukaryota; kingdom Metazoa; phylum Arthropoda; class Arachnida; order Ixodida; family Ixodidae; genus Dermacentor; species Dermacentor albipictus. The sequence continues at coordinate 360,337,152 of NC_091821.1, forward strand.
TCCCATATGGTGCAGCGGTCTCCCATACTCCTTTTCTTACCTTTTTGCTTGGCGCCTTCCCCAAGGGTTTTAACCCAGATCGTCCACAGGGAACGCACGCTTCACAGCGGGGTGTGTGCGGTTCGTGGGCTGCGGCGAGGCGGGTAATGGAGCCGCTAATAGCCGGCTGTCAGCCGGTGCCCGAAAAGGTAGCTTCGCCTGCGAGCGGCACATCAAGCGTTGCCACTCCGTCCGTCCGTCCGTCCGTCCGTCCGTCCGTCCGTCCGTCCGTCCGTCCGTCTGTCTGTCTGTCCGTCCGTCCGTCCGTCCGTCCGTCCGTCTGTCTGTCTGTCCGTCCGTCCGTCCGTCCGTCCGTCCGTCCGTCCGTCCGTCCGTCCGTCCGTCCGTCCGTCCGTCTGTCTGTCTGTCTGTCTGTCTGTCTGTCTGTCTGTCTGTCTGTCTGTCTGTCTGTCTGTCTGTCTGTCTGTCTGTCTGTCTGTCTGTCTGTCTGTCTGTCTGTCTGTCTGTCTGTCTGTCTGTCTGTCTGTCTGTCTGTCTGTCTGTCTGTCTGTCTGTCTGTCTGTCTGTCTGTCTGTCTGTCTGTCTGTCTGTCTGTCTGTCTGTCTGTCTGTCTGTCTGTCTGTCTGTCTGTCTGTCTGTCTGTCTGTCTGTCTGTCTGTCTGTCTGTCTGTCTGTCTGTCTGTCTGTCTGTCTGTCTGTCTGTCTGTCTGTCTGTCTGTCTGTCTGTCTGTCTGTCTGTCTGTCTGTCTGTCTGTCTGTCTGTCTGTCTGTCTGTCTGTCTGTCTGTCTGTCTGTCTGTCTGTCTGTCTGTCTGTCTGTCTGTCTGTCTGTCTGTCTGTCTGTCTGTCTGTCTGTCTGTCTGTCTGTCTGTCTGTCTGTCTGTCTGTCTGTCTGTCTGTCTGTCTGTCTGTCTGTCTGTCTGTCTGTCTGTCTGTCTGTCTGTCTGTCTGTCTGTCTGTCTGTCTGTCTGTCTGTCTGTCTGTCTGTCTGTCTGTCTGTCTGTCTGTCTGTCTGTCTGTCTGTCTGTCTGTCTGTCTGTCTGTCTGTCTGTCTGTCTGTCTGTCTGTCTGTCTGTCTGTCTGTCTGTCTGTCTGTCTGTCTGTCTGTCTGTCTGTCTGTCTGTCTGTCTGTCTGTCTGTCTGTCTGTCTGTCTGTCTGTCTGTCTGTCTGTCTGTCTGTCTGTCTGTCTGTCTGTCTGTCTGTCTGTCTGTCTGTCTGTCTGTCTGTCTGTCTGTCTGTCTGTCTGTCTGTCTGTCTGTCTGTCTGTCTGTCTGTCTGTCTGTCTGTCTGTCTGTCTGTCTGTCTGTCTGTCTGTCTGTCTGTCTGTCTGTCTGTCTGTCTGTCTGTCTGTCTGTCTGTCTGTCTGTCTGTCTGTCTGTCTGTCTGTCTGTCTGTCTGTCTGTCTGTCTGTCTGTCTGTCTGTCTGTCTGTCTGTCTGTCTGTCTGTCTGTCTGTCTGTCTGTCTGTCTGTCTGTCTGTCTGTCTGTCTGTCTGTCTGTCTGTCTGTCTGTCTGTCTGTCTGTCTGTCTGTCTGTCTGTCTGTCTGTCTGTCTGTCTGTCTGTCTGTCTGTCTGTCTGTCTGTCTGTCTGTCTGTCTGTCTGTCTGTCTGTCTGTCTGTCTGTCTGTCTGTCTGTCTGTCTGTCTGTCTGTTCCTTTTTTTTCTTTTTTTTATCGATTGGCCTTTTAATTCGCTTCACTCTCTAGAGAAAGAAAGGCCGACAAAGGTTGTATTTCATTTTCAGTGACGAAACCGAATGCACCCTAATAAACAGAAGCAACAAAATAATTTGAAAGGGAAAAATTGGCATTCACCGGAACTGTAGGAACCTAGGCAACCAATACGGGTTCCTCAGCAAGAAAACCTCGCAGTTGAAGAAAAAATTACCGACGATTACGTTACTTCCTAATGCGAAATTTGAGCGCAGCAAATAAGCTGTTTCACCTTTTCGATAGATTGAGGCAAAGAAATCGAGCAACACATGTATGCGCTATCACAGAATTTTTTTTTCTTTTTCACACGTATTCCTTTAACAAAGACTCCACTAACAGTTCTTGACAGTCATGAAGGAAGCTTTGTGGTCGGAGAAATAGACTGATATATGTTCGACTTGGTACACCAATGCCTGATTCTCAAAGACGAGATCTATACAAGTGCCTCGCGAGGTTGTCACAGCCGTGGGACGCGTTACGAGCGAGAGGAACGGGATGTTCTCCCGCATAAGTGTTAGGAAATTGCTGTTTGTCTTTATGTCAACATTAAAGTCCCCCACTACTAACATCGGTGTGGATCGATGGACGGTTAATGCGAGTTGCAGGAAGTGCACGACGTCTTTCGTGAGTGCGGTAGCGGACTCACGAAAGCGGTATCAGTCGGTCGCTGCTAGCGCTGGGGGGATGAAAGGGGGGCGGAGCTGGTTACGAGGCTGACGATAACGCCGACGACGACGCGAAACCCAGGAACGGACGCCAAAGAGCCATTTGTGTAGCCAGCCCTCCTCCACAGTCTCTCCTCCTCCCTTCCATCATCCCAGCGCGCATGCGCGGCGGCGGAGCAGATTCGTCGGCGAGCTGGTTACGAGGCCGACGACAACGCCGACGACGACGCCGACGACGACGCGAAACCCAGGAACGGACGCCAAAGAGCCATTTGTGTAGCCAGCCCTCCTCCACAGTCTCTCCTCCTCCCTTCCACCATCCTCCCTCGCCCGGAGAGCCGACAGCGCGCATGCGCGGCGGCGGAGCGGCAGATTCGTCGGCGAGCTGGTTACGAGGCCGACGCCGACGACGACGACAACGCCGACGACGACGACGATGCGAAACCCAGGAACGGACGCCAAAGAGCTGCGCTCTAAAAGGTGTCCTGATCCGGGACTGGAACTCGAGACCAATGCCTTTCTTGGGCGTTGATCCCGGGTTATGGCAAACTGATCTCGCCGCTGTGGTGGCCGCACGATGAGCATTACAAACATTTTTGCAACCAGCTTCCAGAAGATGCGTGCTATAGAACGCACTCCTTTACTACATGCGTGTTGGTATTTGTTTGTGCGCAATGTATGCGTTTATTATTAGCTACCGTATTGCAGTGTTCAAGCCACTCTCTTGTAGGTAAAAATGCCCCACTGAGATTGCCAATGAAAATCCTTCACTTGAGAGGGCAAATCAGGTGAAGGCACGGCTGTCCGTGTTTGTGTAGTAGCTGTCCCTGGAGGTACAGCTGTCTTTCACAGCATTTCACAAAGACTTGAAACTGGTGTCGCAAGCCACTTAGCATTTCTTAGTTGTACAAGCTAGCTTTGTAAGCGCACAGTCACCGCATGCCGCGGGGCTGGCATTTGGGCTGTCGGAAGCAAGTTACATGTACTCTGCGACATAAGCATTCGAGGGTCAGGGCCCAGCCAACAAAGGAGCAGTGGCCTACCTGGGTACTCATCATCATCAAGTCGGTCGCATGCACTCTTAGTGCACAGCAGTTTACCAAGTGTAGCTATTCATAGCAAGATCCATCCTCCGCTGGATTTCAGTAGGCGCAAAAATTGCTGCGTTACGTATTGCGACTTGTTAAGCCAGAACCATGAGAATATAAGTCAGTTGATTACGCGTACTGTTGGTGACGGCGGGAGAGCTACCCTTGCAGCAAACCACAGCTTACTGAACAATATGTTCTTAATAAAGAAATCGATTTTTATTTATGCTAGTGGTAGTGGCGACACAGTCACTGCTTCCGACTGTTCTTTAATGGAGCTGACAATGTTACAGAACGGGTGAGGTGAAACACCACTTGTACAAACTTTGATGCCTAGTGTCTGCATATACTCGGTCTGTTTGATGTCTCCTGGTAATGCTATAGCAGCGCACCTATATTTAATACTTTACATTTCTTCACATTTATTTTGCCCCTGACATTGATGCATATTGAAATACCCCTACGAGACTGTCCCCATCCTGTAAGAACAAAGTAATGTCATGCGCATACGCTGATACCTTTATGCACCCCGCTCCCGGCATAGGAAGACCTCTTACAAGCAGTCTCTTGCTAAAACGCCTTAAGAAAAGGTCACTCACGAGCAGAAACAATGTAGGTGACAAAGAGCAGCCCTGCCGCACTCCCCTTGTCATGTCGAACCTAGGTGTTAAAGTGCTGTAGTGCTGTTAAGTAGTAGCTCGGCTGTTGTTCCCGCATACAACATCCGCAGGATATTTAGCAACTCTGCGGGGAAGTTGTAGCATCGCAACATCTCAAATAAGTATTGGTGTTCTAAGCGGTCGAAGGCTTTCGCTTGGCCCAACCTTACCAATACTACTGAAGCTTCACCCTCTATTGTGTATTGTATGATATCACGTGTTAAGAGGAAGCTTTAGCTCGGGCCCAACTCCGACACGGCCTATTCAAATACATGTAAAACGCAAAAACGTTTTTCTGAGATAACCCCTGGACCGACTTTAATGAAATTTGCTGCATTTGAGAAAGAAGGTTAAGTTCTAGTGACTCTTGGAAGCGGAATTTCGATTAAGGGCCTTCGTTTTGTTGCAAAAATTTTCAAAAATTCGAAAATTTGAAAAGATAGAAGCAAAAAGTTTACAAATTAATAGCTCGGCATCAAAAACAGATATCGCAGTTCTGTAAACGGCATCCGTTAGATAATTAAAAGCGCAAAAATTCGTTATGTCATTTTATACCTTACGTGAATTTCTTACGTTGTGTACAAGGGTGCGGCAAAACTTGTATTTCCATATTACAAAATTTTTTCACAGTCATGTATAACATATAAATTTGGCCGCCTTAGATGTGCTGTTAGGTGTAACTCACAAAACAGTGATATCATTTTCCATTGTTGAGTTACAGTGTTGGAAACTTGATAGTTTTGTTTTCTGATAATGTGCGATTTTGGCCAATTTTTACTGAATATTGATGACCTGAATAAAAAAATTCGAAACCAACATTCACTAGATTATAAGCATTTCTTTTAAATGCAACTAACCTCGCTAAATTTGGTGCAGCGGTTGCCGAGAAAAACAAATTCTCCTTTTAAGTGTATTTTGATAGGAGCACCCGAGCTAGAGCTTCCTCTTAAGTTGAGAGACAAAACTATACTCCAGCAATTACGGACCATGTTTGATGTACACTATTTTCGGCAATAATACCCTCATGCGATTTCCAAGAAGGGTTGTCAATATCCTAATCTCTGTGGTGAGCTGCGTTATAGGCCGCCAGGATGAAGGTTCTACAAGGCTGGAGCCTGGCTTTGGCAAGAGCATTAAACGCATTAAACGATTTAGAAACACATTCTCTTACAATCATTTCGTTAAGAAGAGATACTAAGGCAGTGCTTAATTGTGCCCAGCAATACTGGTAATATTCGACTGGTAAGCCACGTGGACCGGATGTTGATCCGCTGTTTATAGATCGAATAACATAAAAAAAATGTGCAGATTTGTTGCAGGCAATAAATTCTTGCCTTCTGTGTCTTCCACGTGGGGTAGGTTATCACAAAAACCCAAAGTATTTTTACCTAAGAGGTGTGCATTCTAAATATTTTACGATGAGCATTTGTATGAGAACCAGTTCCGAAATATTCTTTCGATATCTCGCCTCGCACCGCGCTCTCTGTGCCAGCTTCGATTGCAACCTTTTCAATTAACCAATACGAGCCAGCCGCAGCACCTCAGGATATCAAATTGGTCAGAAAGAAACATGATCAACCAAGCAATCAGTCAAAACCTTATTAACTCGGTCTTTGGCCCACAAACATTTGCGGTCCTGTACAAACCTTTGTACAGGACCACATTAGATATGCTAGTTACTGCCCGAACAAGTTACATAAAATATTGCTTCCGAGTTGTTCCTAACGCTTGTTCACAATATCGCTCAAGCTGTAACTTATAATATGGTGAAGTTTTATGTGTAACTTCCAATAGGTGACGTTCACAAGGCCAGATGCAGGTCACTATACACTTCAATGTCATATTTTGGCGCTGAGCGCTGGTTTTGCGTCGCCTCGAGAGATGACGTCACACTACGTGACGCCTCCTTCAGGCGCTTTTACGCGCCACGGTGGTTTAGCAGTCATGGTGTTGCGCTGCTAAGCACGAGGTCGCGGGATCAAGTCCCAGGCGCGGTGGCTGCATTTCGATGGAGGCGAAATGCAAAAACGCTCGCGTCCCGTGCATTGGGGGTACGTTAAAGATCTCCTGGTAGTCAAAATTAATCCGGAGTCCCCCACTACGGCATCCTTCATAATCGAATCGTGGTTTCGGCGCATCAAAAAACCAGAATTCAATTCTTTCTTCTTCTGTGCTGGACAGTGCGCTCTGTCTCCCCCGCGTCTTTCGCTGGCTGTCGTGCGGCCTTATGCCGGTTTTCTTCTTCTAGTTGGGCAATGCCTTTGTGTTCCAGTGCCCAGTACACGGCGTGGTGGGGTGTGCCGTAGCGGACATGCACTGCATTACTTTTAGGATTATGGTTAGTATCATATCCAACCAATATGCATGGCCGGTTTCCATCTATGCTTTTACATATACTCTCGATTACAGCAGAGCCAGCAATTTTTTGAGGCTACTGACAGCGTGCAGCCGCCATTTATTACTTCATTCCGTATGTTTCGTCCTAAAGAAATAATAAACGTTAGCAAAGCCCCGGCGCTTCCTTTTCTTTCGTCTGCCTTGCGAAACGGTTTAATCGGGCCTCTGCCCATATTGGGGACACCAGAACAACGTTTCGTGATTCGCCTAACCTATCCCGAGTAGTTTCATGGGTTTGAGTCTGTGGCAGTTCCAACCTTATTCACCAAGCGCACGTGCCGAGGCCGACTGTAAGTTAAGTCGAAGGTTATGTTGAGAAAGCCCTCCGTATCGCGTTTCAACATACATGGCATAGCCAGCTTTGTAAGGACAGATCCGTCGTCGCCCATCTCGGACCCGCAATAAAACCCTCACTCTCCCCTCGCCGGGCACGCAACTGTTGCGAATTCAATACGGAAAAGGAATCGATGCTTTACCGCCCCTCTCCTCCCCGTCCATATTCTCCATCTCCTCTTCGAGCCCCGCTGCTTTCCCGCGGGATTGTGCAGCACGCAGCAAAACCGCTACGTCGACGTATAGATCCAAGAAAAGGCAAAGCGAGAGCGCCTGCAGGCAGCAACCCGACCTGTTTTGCAACGACGACAGCTTGATTGCCTCCGCTTGAATTCGTAACCGTAGAAGCCCGGCAGACACAACAAGCCGAGCTGGACATGCGGTAATATATGTCTCGGGATGATTGCGACAATACTGAAGGCAGTTGTGGAGAGATATAATTTACCTCCGCCCTTTGTAAGAAGCGACTCCGAGTTTTTGTACTTGTTTGCTCACATTTTTCTCTGTCTGCATTCTATGCTTATGCACTGTTATAGAAAGCAGTCTCCACGCATGGTCTGTCGTCTTTGGTCTTGTCTCCGCCTGTCTGTTTATTATTATTGAAGCAATTGTTCTGGATGTCCTTACATTATTATTAGTATTAGTATCAGTAGTAGTAGTAGTAGTAGTAGTAGTAGTAGTAGTAGTAGTAGAAGTAGTAGTAGTAGTAGTAGTAGTAGTAGTAGTAGTAAGTATTCCTCTGTGCTAATTGCAATGGTCTCCAGAATAATTAGAGGCAAACGGAGTGGCAAAGTTCTTAGGCTAAACGGGAAGAAAAATGTATAGATAAGGCGCCCTATGGTCACTTTCTGATCGGCTTCCAATTCATTCGACAAGCGTCGATTGAGCCATAGGACCAAAGAAAATAATACCACGTATGTTTATCTGCTACTTTAAGACATCTGTATATTGGCAGTTCTTGTGTACATTCATTATCATTATCATTACTTCCTACATTAACTCAATATATAAGTAGCGTTTAGCAGCACTGTATCTTGTGTTCAGGTTACAACAGAACTGCCCCGTTGAACAATTTCATAATGAAAGCTCGTATTGTGCCGAAAATGCACTCGAAACAGTGTTGTTTACTTGGACGCGTGTGGTGATGGTGGGCTGTCACCACAGGAAGGTCTAGTCTTGTTCATTTTAAATTCTGGTGGTTTGCATGAGGCAGCCTGTTCGATACCCGCCCATGGCAGTGACATCCCAATGGCGGCGTACTGCAGCAATGCTCTTGTAACGGGTAAATGAAGTTCAGCAACCCCAAGGGGTGGTATATTATTGTATTTCTCATAGCCCGTGCCTTGAATTTCATCCGTCAAGCTCGATCACTATATAAACCATTGGACAAATAACACTGACTTTATTTCATTTTATTAGAATATTTTTGTGTCTTCTTTTCTATTTTCTACGCTGACCCCAGTTCATGCTGAACTTGCAAGAGTTTTCGAGATTCGCAGATCGGTTAAAAAAAAAATAATTTTATGGAGAAACCAAGCTGCATCTCTTCGGTAATAGTGACATGCTGAAAATATTTACTTTGTCCAAAGCCTGTCAGGAAAAAAAATTGTGCGAATGTCTCGCACATTGTCAAGAATGCCACGCTTTACTTTAAAGCAGTCTGTCATTAAACAGGGTTGAATAGCCGCTAGAGAGATATATTCACTATTACTGTTATTTTTTAGAAGGCAATTGTTAGATGTATTTGGTCACTTACTTGATAAGAGAAGAAAAGTACTAAAATTAATTCCTTTGTGTAATACGAAGCATGGTCTGGTCCTCGCGTCTCTCTAACACCGTATGATTTTTACATCGAATCCGGACGGATTGCGCAACGTCTACAGCCATTCGTTTCTCTTGCACCCAAGACATCGTGTTTCTCGGTTTCACTTCTCAATGAGGAGCTAATATCATGGCCAAGCGGCTTCTCTGCGATAGGGCGAATTTGCCGTCTCATTCATTTTCGCTGTGCTCAAAGCAACAAAACCTACAAAACCAGATCTCCCGCGTCACTTTTACTCAACGCGTAGAAATACTATCGAAAAAAGAGGCGCAGGCCAAGAGGGGCTTCAAAGACAGTGTGCAGACGCCATCCGGGCCCGGGGTGAGCAGGCCTGTAGTAGATATGGTCCATTAACCAGCCGAGGAAGACGCACCTCGCAGCCAGATTTGACCAGTTCTGCGCTGCACTGCTGTAAGAGGCGTTGCCGTGCTGAGGCGCTTTTTCGCTGCAGCCTTTCCAAGTGGCAGCGCGTATGAAAATAAATGGCCGCACAGCCACAACTCGACGCCGGACGAAACCACGTCATGTCCTAGCGGTGCCCACTTGCTTGATGAGTGATTGCTTGGCAGCATCCCGGCATAAAACGTTTTCTGCCCGTGTTCTATCCCGGATGTGAAACTGAGCTTTGTTTTTTTTTTTTTTTGCGGGTGCCTTCTGTGCAAGCATAGAGGCAGGGGACATTACACAGTTTTCGCTCGAGGATTCACTTGTAGCTAATCCGTCTTCCTGAACAGAATTATGAGGTTTAACGTGCAGAATTCGCACAGCTTCTTTTGCGGGATGCCCTAGTGGAGGGCTCAGGAATAATTTTGACAGCCTGGAGTTTTGTAACGTGCACCCAAAGCAGGCTACACGAGCATCCTTGCGATCCTACCTTCTCTCCCCTTCCGCAACTGGTAAGCGAACCCGCGACCTCGTTCTCAGCAGCACAACGCCGTAGTCGCTGTGCCACAATAGCGGGTCGTATGCCTTCACGTCACGGCGCGCCTTGTATTCGCGATGGCTGATCAGCAGCAAGCCTATGTCAGAATAAGACGGATTCTCACACATTGCCAATTAACATCTATGAACATATAGCGCGTAAAATAACACTCATAAGTATTGTTGAAATCACTATCGCTCTTGTTATGAATTCAATTAAAGTGTTTTTAACCTGAGTTATACCAGTGTTCCAACTCCCACAAATATTAATACATTATTATTGCTGCGGCAGCTATGGCCACTGACCTAATTTTTCTTCCTGTCACGAGTAAGTTGTGCTGCGTCGAACAGCATTTGCCAGCTTACCTTCCTAAGCACAGTGCCAGGCCTGCACTTTACTATGCATTCGATTCGTGCTCTAGTACACTACATGAATTGCACCTGTTTAAGCGACCGCTTGTAATGTCCCTGTACATCCTCCCACACGCGCTCAGTGCTCATCCTCTCCCTCTTTTCCTCTTTATGTTCCCCTTTCCCTCCCCTACAGTGTAGGGTAGCAAACCGGGTGCTCGTGTGGTTGAACTCCCTACCGTTCCTGTCCTTGCTGTTTCTCTCTTATGAACCCTCGACGCGTAAAGCTTAGAAGTCGACCAAGTCAACCATGCTTCCAAACAAAGGGCGCCTGCGTTATGTGACGAAAAACTACAACGCACAGCAAATAGGAGCTGGGCCAAATACTCAACAGCAGTGTTAATGATCAGAAGCCGCCGTATATGAAGTGCTGCTTGATGAAGTCCCTTTGAGTTTCGGACACATCCGGTGCTCCTTTTTCAATACAGACAATGCGCGAACCTTCACCAACGCTTGCGAGACAGGCGGTATAAGTCAGCTGGTTTCCACATTTCGCGATGTTGGCAAACACAATGGTGCAGCACACGAGGCCTGTACAATTCTCTCTGTTAGAGGCAAAATAACGCAATATACGAATCTTACGCAATTCAATAACCAGCGATTCATCTTGTCATTTCGTCTATAGAGGGACCCGCAGACGAAGACAACGAGGCCGCAATTTACAGATACGCTAAACAAGCAAAACAGTTCTGAAAGGCAAGACCGTGAGCTTAGACATCTTTCCTCACGGCACCATCGGCCTTGTTCGCCACTACCCTCCCCAACTGTGAGGACAGTTTTCTTAGCCTCGTTCCCTGAAACCGATCGATTTATCGCCCCACACAGGCCTTCGCTGACCCTATCACCAGCCGTCCTGCTTCGCCCTGGTGGTTGTCGCAAACGTGCCTCACTGACTCGCCTGCCAAAGTCCGGCGGCCGCGTTTACACGAAGAAAGCACTGACGGTTGCGCAAGGGCGAGTGCGAGGTGTACGAGGAGAAGGCGATACCGTGTCGCAGGAGGCGAAAGCGCCACTGTCATGTTGCGCTAGGGAGACAAGGATATCCCGGTCATCAATCATCTCGCCCGATCCTCGAGAGCAGTCGAAGGGAGCTTTCATTGTGTCTCTGTGTGAAAACTTTCCTCTACAGTTTTAGTACTTTCTCTTCGTTTTTTTTTTCTCTTGGTGATGCGGGACAAGGGTGTTTCGACAGCACTTCAGTGTCCCCCCTCTCTCTTTTTTGTGTGTGTATGTACGTGTGTGTGTATGCTGCATGTCTCAGTGCTGTCAGAGGTGGCGAAATTACTTACATTGAAGAAGACACTCCTTTCTTTCTCGTACACCGAGTGGGGAGTCTAACTCGCTTGTGAAACCACTTTCACGCGGAGAAGTCCACCGTTGGCGGTAAGTTTCTCGCGATACAATACGCCGATATCTTAGATACGGAACATCGCCGGAAGCTTATAACGGTTTGCTTTGTTCGTTTCCTGCGAGGCTTCCATCGCAACAGAATAGTTAGTATCAACTTTATTTCGTTCTTTCTTTTTTTCTCTTTCTTTCTTTCTTGTTCCATTAAGAGGACGCAGAGAAACACACCGTATAGAAGCAGTCACCAAAGTATGTCAATAATGCGGGTGCTCTGTTTTCTTCACGATTATTCGTGAACGACGGCCTTAGATCCTGGTTAAAAAAAAGAAAAAACTCTATGCAAGCTCCACAAAGTGTACACGACGCTTCTGTTATTCTATTTGTAGTTATGTACATATATTTCTACCACCGTAAAGCAGAACACCCACATTTTTTTTTTTTTTTTTTGCTATCAGGAATTCAGGCATTCTTCAAGGCTTTGGAGAGTTGTAAGCGAGGCATGCGAAGCAAAACCTTCAAGTTAGATGTTTTTTATTCATTCATTTAGTGGATCCGTTTTAGATGTTTACGTACGACACACTGGAAACACAGCACAACTCGATACTTTAAGGCCTTTGGCTAAACTCTGTATCATGATACGGTCCCGCACACGTCCCACGTTGCTATTACTGTGTGTCGAGCTCGAGAGACTGTGTTCAGAAACGCTAGTAACGAATTGCAACAAATGATTGAGGACCTTAATCGAAAGAAGGGAAAGATCAGGGTTGAAGATTAATGCAGAGAAGACAAAGGTAATCTTTAATAGCCTAGCAAGGGAACAAGAATTCAGGATCGCCATTCAGTCTCGAGAGTTGGAGTAGGAAGCAAGCGGAGGTAGCCGTCATTCTATTTGACATTAAGACAAAGGAATGGAGCTGGGCTGGCCGTGTAATGCGCAGGACAGCTAACCAGTGGACCACTAGAGTTACAGAATGGGTAGCACGGGAAGGAAAGCGCGGTCGATGACGACAGAAAATTAGGTGGGGTGATGAAATTTGGAAATTCGCAGACGCAACTTAGAATCGGCTAGCGCAGGACATGGGTTTAATTGGAGATGGCTGGGAGAGGCTTTTGTCCTTCATTGTACTGTTGAAACCTCCGTGCTGACACCCGTTATTGCAATCGGACCGCTGGCGCCCGTTGTTGCAAATGAGTCGCAAGCCCCAAGGGTAGTGTTGGCCTGGCGGCCTGGGGCACCACTGGAAGCATCCGAAGGTCCTGGCAAAGCATGAGTCGACTGCTAATAGAACAACTTGTTTATTCTAGCATCGCAAAGAGCGGGCGGTCAGGTCGACCGAAGTAGAGAGACGGGAGAGCACCTTACTCGACAGAAGAAATCGGAGCCTCTCTCTAAGCGTCCGGGGGCAGCTGCTTTTATACTCTTGGCGTCGCGGGCAAGAAGGAAGGTCACGGGATGACACCACGTGACAGCGAGGCACGGACGGACTGAGACATGTAGAGACGAGTGTAGTGACGCATCAGCCGGGCCGGCGCCGATCAGACCTCCTCGCTTCACACTTGGGGAGCTCCTCTCCCCGGCTGCCGCGCTTTGACAAGCGTGGGCACACACATACACACGCACACACAAAGACACGTGGCACTGAACATGCCGGGACGCGCTCGGCGGGGATGCGTCGCGGCCGCTCCGAACGGGCCAAAATGTCCGCCGCTTTGAACGAAGCTCCGGCGTACGTTGCATCCGCGCCGGCTTTACCGCGCGTAGTAGGCGAAACGTAACAGTACATAAAAATAGGTGGACGATGATGACGACGGTCTCTGTTCTCTCCTCTGGAGAATGTCTGCATGTGTGTTCGACGTCGCTTGCTCACCCAGGAAACATTAGGTGGCGGTAACACGCAAAGGCAGAGCACCAATGACAATAAATTCAGAATTGTTTTCTTGAATTTCACGTGCCTTACCACCTTATTAGCAGGTGCGCCGTAAGGATGGACTCCGGATGAATTTTGGCCATCTGGGTTCTTTAACGTGCACCCATTGTTAATACGAACAGAGAAGTAGCTCGCGCAAAAAAAAAAGGAAAACTAAATGCGGGGATTGGGGGTGCCCAACTTTTCCTATCAAAATAAACCCTGCGATATGCCCGCAGGATGATTACGCAGGTACAATAATTCAAATACCTGCAAATGACTTATAGAGAAAAGCTTAGTTGGCGGATGGAAATTCAGCTCATCGCCTCTAGAGGAGTACGCGCTGTTGATTTGTTACGAAGTGTCACGTGGCAGCAGTCATTTCAAAATGGTATGTCCGACCCAATTTAGAGCTTGCTTGCGTGTCATATTCTGAACCTCCTACTGATAAATTACACCCTCTCGTTCTTTTAGAACGCGAATAATTAAGTGTATGTTTTCGTCTTTCAAAGTCTGTGCCGAATAATATTCTTTGTCATGAAACTTACCTGTCTTCTCTTCAAAGTCGATTTCGAATACTCACAGTCCAAACATTACTGAACATCTATGCTTCTCTCCAAAGGCGCTCTTAATATACGCTCATTCGAGGGCCGACTGCATTCTCTGAGAATCAATGGTCTTGACTGCATTGCCCCCGGGTAATTTGAAAGCGAAGCTGTTTATGATTAAGCTTCCGTCCATTCTTGTTCTGTGTCACCAACTACTATCATCCTCAACAATGGCTCACACCCCCTTAAGCAAGCAAAAAGTGCAATGACTCATCACTCTCGTATTGCTGAGGCTTTGTATACATTGTAGTGTGGAAGAGGGGAACTATATTTATATATAGTCGTCCACGGAAATATATACGAATAAATGTGTGTGCGTACCTTCCGTCAGGATAACCACCGCTCAAGACAAGAAGTGTATTCGTACCTCCGTTCAAAATTCATTCTGTTTCACCTCTTTGCCGTACGTGTGCTAAACGGCTTCGCTGGTCATTCACCGTCACAGAGTGGAATGGCTCATGATCTTTTGTGCAGAAGCCATAAGTACTACTGCAAGTGCTTATCCGCGATGTGGCTTTCCGAAATTTATCTAATGCGGCAGTGAGCGTTGAATTTCATGATACATTTTCTAATAATGCTAAACTTCTGCCTATTCGATAGCTAAGAGGTTTGTTAGACGACCACCTTAAGAACCTCGAAATAAATAGAGTAATAGTCACACATGCTTCTGTCGGGGAAAAGAAAGAAAGAGCGGGCATTTTTCCGCCATCATTAAATTGTTATTTCTCTCTTCCACTGCCCGACTTTACACTAGTATCTCAGACAGAGTTATTGGTGATCGTTCTAGCTATCCGAAAGCTCCGCAAATATATTTCTTCAGCCGTAATCATAACCGCCTCCTTGCCCGCTTGTTGCGTTCCATCAGTGCAAAATTCATCGACTGTTATCCGAGAATTTTATTTATGTATCCCCCATCACTTACGCCTCATCCATTTTGTATGGGTACCAGAGCACATGGGACTCACTTTAAACGAGTCAACAGTAGCCCTAAGCGGCGGCATGCCTTAAAGATCCGGTACTGAGGATCCTAAGACCTTCGGCATATATAACTGCAGCAAGATTCATAAAAAAGCTTATACAGGAGGGACACACTAAATTATTTGTATAAAATACAACACCGATTTCAGCACTTTAGATTTCCATGGCACAGCAGATGGTGTTCAACAAGAAAACTTGCAGTGTCGTTTACGAGAATGTGTTGTCGAATACCAATGATTAGTTTTGATTCTCACAAGGCTGGCTTGACTCCTTCATCTCAATGCTTTTATTTCAATGAACCTGAAACTATGGAAACATTTCTTTATAGAATGTCATAGGTTCAACGGGCTCAGAAAACTTCTAGAAGGTCCCCTTCGCCAACATGGACTGGTGATTACGCTTCCTCTGGTACTGTCTCTCGGGGTGTCGGCAAGAAGATACTGCAATAAGAACATATGTGATGCCATATTTAATTTTGTAAGTTGAACAAAGGGACTGCCATATCAATTTTATCGCCTTATTTTCCTCAACAGAAAAAATGTTAACTTCAAAATTTAAAATAATACAGTCTGAAAATTTATATTAAATATTAGTATTCATTTGTGATCTCATTGTTAATTTATTAAACTTCGTTTAGGTTTGTTTTTCTTTTTCGTTTTCACCTACTACCCCCGATTCATGGCGGATCCCCAGTAGCAGGTTGAGCCATACCCAAAAGGCACCAAACGAACCCAAACAAAGAGTGGTCTCGTTCGGTTTACGCGCAGCTTTCAGCTCTTCGGAAGTATTGTACTTTACCGTACTTGAAGCCTGGGCTTCCGGACAACGAGGACCTCGGACTTTACACTCATCGCACTTGTACGCGGGCGTTCTTGTATTTCACCCCTATTGAAATGTGGCCGGCTCTGTCGGGATTTGATTCCGCGCCTTTAAGCCTAGCAACGCAAAGCCACAGCCACTGTGCCACTGCGGCGAGTCATCGACGATATCAGCCCCAGACCGTGCCCTTCACCACTTGCACTTCGACTATTATATTGAATCGCACCAGTTGACAATATGAGCGCGTGATGATATAAAGTTCCGTGCCACTAGCAAAAGTTATAGCAGTTCATCGCTTTCGCATGCAGGCATCTTATCCGAACTGGTGAGCAGGGATCTCTGTTTCTACGAGACACCGGCGGCAGTTGGCAAAAAGTGTCTGCCTTCGCACGCAATCACTCGGAGAGCAAAGTGCCGAGCAAAGGAAGCGGGACCGGGCCTCGGCCTACGCAGGAAACAAATGTACCCTGCGGCCTCCTACAGATGTACAGCGCAGCAGGCCAAGTTGGCATAGGAGATAATCCCTGATTGCAATGATAAAACACAGGCGCGCCACGTCAGCAACGGATACAGTATACAAGCGCGCGGTTTGCACAGAAACCACTAGCGACTCCGGCCTCATGAACGCCTTTCTCTAGGAGGTCTTCCATAATAGATGGCGCCAAGCGCGCGCTGCGAACCCGTGGGCAAAGTGATGGCGGCGAGGAGGGTGATCCTCTCGGCCGTTCGCCCACGACGGGTGCCGGCAGCGGGAAAGCAGGTCGCTCCGATTTCGGCACGAACGCAAACATCGTGTTTGTATCTTGGCTCGCGTACACGCTTGCATCCACTATGGCGGCTGCTTCATTATTCACGGCAGCATCCTCGCCGCCGACACCGGTGTGAGAAGCGGCGCAGCGCGGTGATGCCCTCCATGGTGGCCCTGTTATTCATGCTCACCGCATCCCGGAAGCCGCACTCAACGCATTCGTCTCGCTGAACGCACGCACCGTGTTTCAGCGCACAGTCTGTGGACGAGCGCGAACGGGATACCGGGAATATAACCCAATCACTCAAGGGTTTACTCTCGTGGCTAAGAAGCTCTAGTGTAGGAAACATCTGCCGCTTCTTTCGATTTAGGTTGGGCTCAGTCACGTGCGTGGAAACAAGGTGACCCAATGTACGAGCAGGTGCGATAAGAGAGAGAGAGAAAAAGAAGACAAGGAGAGGGAATGTGTGGAAGTCGACCTGACGAAGGAAGGGCTTGCTACCCTGTACGAGTCGGGTGCTAGTGACAATGCAGCAGAATGAGGACAAGATTCCGAATGTGCAGGAGGAAGGAATAGACGGAAAGACAGGGAGCTTAGCCAGTTCTATTCACAACGTGGAAACTGCGTGCGCGAATAAGGATGCTCAGCAGGAGTATAAATTGCCGCCGAGGAAGGTGTGCATGTGAAAAAGATATTCATGCTAGTTTTCGCTTTTTTAACAGTAGAGAAGACAGGAAACGTTTTTAGAGAAAAATCAAATCGAGAAGCATAGAATTATTGGGGTCGCCTGTCATCTGGCTGTATATTTGACTTGAGCGCCAAGAGTCTTTCTATGACGTAGCTCCTGCTCTCCCGCTTTGTCGCTTATCAATAAGTGTGGCTTAAAATCTGGCTTTCCTCCGTCTGCGATGTTGGTATTGAAGCGCTTTATGGCAAACGATTGCCGCTTTAGACTTGATTTTATCAGAACGAATATGAAAGGCAGATGTAGGTTAATAACGTTGTATTTAGCAACATTAGCCCAGTGGAATTCATCCGAGTTCACAAGTGAACGCCTTCATACCCTGGACCCTAATTTACAGCTCCGTATTCCGCCCAAGCTTCCACGACGGGACTGCACCCTTCTAGTCCGTCTATGGCTTGGAGTATCATTTTCAAATGCATACTCTTTTCTTATCGAAATGTCTAACAGCTCACTATGTCACTTCTGCGGGTGCAATGAAACAATCGAGCACCTTCTTTGTCAGTGCTCTCGTTTTAACCCGCAAAGAGCAGTCCTCTCAGCCACCCTAGACAAACCGGACAAGCGCCCAATGACAGGAAACAAGATCGTTGGAAACTGGCCTACGCGAACTTCAGCGCGATCCGCTATGAAGGCGCTGCTGCGGTACTTGAAAGACACGAGACTTTTTGACAGATTGTAACTGTACACTGTGTGACGTAGGATTGTACGGTGACACTGTGTAAGACTAGGAACGTCTTTGCGGGCTGCGTGACAGTGCCCACAGAAACAGTTCGTGTGTACGTGCGTGTACGTGCATGTGTAGGTTTCTTTTTCCTTTTTTTAAATATTTCTTTCTCTTACCTATCGCACCCCTTGCCGCTCCCCCAGTACAGGGTAGCCAACCGGAAATAATCTTTGGTTAACCTCCCTGTCTTTCCTTTGCCTTTCTGTCTCTCTCTCTCTCTCTCTCTTGGCAACAACGCCTTTCTGCTTGGTTTGTTTGGTTCATTAATACAAGTTATGACGGGCGAGGGAATGTGTTTAACTTCACAGATGAAATATTAAATACAAAACAAAATGACGACTGTGTTTTGTTGCATTTCTTTTACGCTGTTTAATTTATGGCACCACTTTCCCCGCCTCCTGCCTCTCGTAAAAGGCGCCGATAATAGTAATAACTGTATAATTCAATAAAAGTGCGTGTGCAGTAATATTATACATGCAGGCTGACATCCAATAAAACGTGTTCGCATTCCATGCCCTACGAAAGGCGATTATGCCAAAACAGCCCAGCGGCCCGTAGCCCCGCTATGCAACGAGGGAGCTGTTTGCGAAGACGTGTTTTCTCTTCGTTGCAAAAATGAAATCGCCGGACAAGAAAAGTTGCACCTAACGGGCCATGGAAGCCCGCACGAGAACACAGCGCTGTAATGGCTCCCGCCTCTATCCATCCGCGGCATTAAGCGGAAGTACCAGCTTCTCGATTAAAGCGGCGCTCACGCCTTCTTCGCGAGGCGTTCGCGAGACCAAACAACCTCGATTATCGGGCTCAAATTATCATTACCGCTATAATGCGCGCCCACGGCCGAGAACTCCAAAGCGACGCAGTCGAGCGTCGCAAAGGCGACGAGCAGCGAACACTTTCCGATGCGCGCACACAAAGGAGGGGCAAATATTTCCCACTCGGAACGACTTATCTGTCGAAAATACCATAAAAACGATATCCCGACGAATGCAGACGATGCTGATACTGCGTCCCTAAACCCGCTCGACGCAAGGCCATGTGCATGTTCGCTGTTTCTTTGTGTTTTGTAAGTCACCACGTCCATTTGTTGATTTACTATGTGTTCCAAAGGTATGTCCTTAACCCTCTAAGTCTTCCATCTTCCCAGCCCTTGGGGGCGTCCCATATGTGCCACGAGGGAAGATTGTTATAACTACGAGCACCCAGGCCTGCGTCGTGCTATCAAGCTGCGGCAAATTAATGGTGTGCTTTAGTGGCTCGTAGTGTTTTCAAATTGCAGTCGTCGCTGTCCCGAGCTTCGTGGCACGCCCGAGGGTCGTGCATTCCGGCACCGCTTTATCGTCTCTGTGGCCGGGTAAAAAGAAATAAAGAAGGAGAAATAGCCAACAGTGCTCGTCGAAGTTCGCGAGTTTCAAGTACCGGTATTATGGAGCAAGACAAAATAAAAAAGAGCGACGAGCAACGAAACAAACGTGGCATTTCTTCGTTCGGGTCTTCACGTAAAGGGCGCAGATTGGGCACAGCACTCCACGATATCTTCTTAAAAGTGAAAGCGCTGGTTTTGCACCTCAACCGGGGGAGTGTGTGGGTCACATCGGTCTCCGTTGAGGGGCCAGAGACCTGCACTTCAATCGACGCGCCAACGAGACGAGCGATCACGTGAACGCAATGGGTTACTCGATAACGCCGCCTGGGGGAGGCTTTAGTTCGCCTTATACTTTCTATTTCTTTTCCTCCGGTCCTTACGTTCTCCCTCTTCGTATTCTTCCTCTCTCTTTAGCTCTTTCTTCTCTTTGTTCCTGACCTTTTTCACTCGGTCGTCTCCATGACGATTGAAACACAGCAATCACACTAACGGCACCACCGCGGCCGCCGTGAGCCATAATCTGGTCACGGTTCGCACCACCAACCCCTGCCCCCCGTTCGACTCGATGAAACATAAAGTGTGACGGGCGAAAAAGGAAGTAGCCGGCCGGGACGATTCTGCAAAATTGGACACCGTCTCGGTCATTGCCGTGCTTAATTTTCTTTTGCATTCTCGTATTTTAACGTTGAAAGGGGAAAAAAAAAGGTAAGATTTATTTCATCATTCAAAATATCGGCCATTTTTTCTTACTCTCCATCTGTCCCTATCTCGGAACCTTACCAAACCGAACACAAATGTGCACGATATTAGTTTAAAAACAGTATTGCTATTTTTATCTTATTGATAGTGATTCTAGGCAAAGGTGAACTTTTTTCCGGCATTATCCTGAAAAAGGAAAAGAAACAAAAAGGCTGAAAGGAATACGGGAGAGTGGCGCATATTTGTGTATGCATGTACGTATGTGCAGGCGATATGTGAAGCCATATGTGCAGGCGTCAACACCCGCAGTTTAGCACCATTGACTTCTGTAGTCGGGAATATGAATACCTCAATTATACATTTGATACGGATTGATTTTAGGCCACTTTACAGCCATGTTACATCCCACCATCGCAACGCACAAATCAGCACTTAACCCAACATTCTAAGTCATGGCGCTCTTTGGCCACACCTGGCTCTTGCGCCACTAAACAACACACATTCATTCTGAATTATACATTTAGCAAAGCAACCTGTACAGAACAATATTTTGGAATGTTCCTGCTTTTTGCTAGCGCAAAATAATACATACAGATGAATATCTGCGTGTCTGAGTTGCTTCGGGAACACTTTCACTCGGTCAAACATGTAGCTCCCACAAGGGCGTACTCGCACATACAACCATAGGTGCGTTTGGAGAGCCACGTTGATACCCGAGCAGCGGGAAGTGCAGAGTCGCAGAACGAAGTAGCAAATGTGCAGTTCCGCAAATTTGTAACTTCGTCTTGCAAATTTAGAACAGAATGTAAGGGCACTCTTCATGCCAGCTCCCTGCTGTAATGACTAGCGCGGCTACAGTGCTTGCAAGCTTGTGATCGATGTTCCTAGTCTTCTATTGCGTCGCACGTGAGTGGCAGTGGAGACTTTGATGTAGAGAGTGCCTTGGGTACTCCTTTTTGCCGTGTTCTGTAGCAGAATAGTAAAGGACAAATATAACAATGTTACAAAATTAAATGATTAATGAGTGAGAAAAATGATTGAATACCTTCAAGCTTGCCAATAATTTCACGTTCCAATGCCGTCCGCTAGCTCTGAAGTTAGCCGAGATGCTATAGCAAGCAAGCTACAAGGCTGGCTTAGCTAGGCTAACTTTTCGCAGCAGGACCAAATTTTATTCAAGCGCAACGCTATATTTTTTATTGCCTAACCCAGATATGCTTATTTCCTTAGCTTCATGATACGTTCAGGTAGATGCCGACTTGTCTCCCAAACAATAATTTTTATCGTTAAGGCAGCTCTAGCACATGAAAGTGTACGTGTTGCCTGAATAAGTGCCTTTCTAGTAACTTCAAACAGACATGACCCGCGTGCCGTTTAAATAGCGCTGAACATCCTCGTAAATGTCCCCGTCCGTTACTTTCTCTCTCTCTCAATCTCTTTATTTTTGTTTTCTTTTTCCTTCTTGCGTGTATTTCCCCTGTTTTCTATTCCTTTTTTTCTTTTTGCCGTTACAAAGAGCGCAACGTTTTATAGGTGTACGTGAGCGCCAGGTGTCACGTCACGACACCATTTCCGCATCGACATGCCTAGTGCAGCAAAAATCCTGGCCCATCCGCGCGTTTAGACGGCGCTGAGCAGCACGGCGCTATAATAATGACGGAGTGCGGTGTCCTTCCTGGTCGCCGGTGGCTTGTTAGAAAAAGAACCAAAAAAAAAAAAAATTCCGAGCGCTAGATCGCCAGTGGGCCACGCTTTTAAGGGACAACCGCAGCTGCCGCGGCTCTTATTCCTCTAGTCAGAATATTTTCATTAGTGTCTTTACGCTTCGCGAAGCGCATCGTGAAAAATGGCCAAAACGACGACTCTGTTCTCTCCGCCCGGAATATTTCTCTTTGGTATTTTTTTTTTGTTTCTCTAATTTTCTTTCGCTTCCCAGTGGTGTTTTCTCTGTGCTTTTCTACCTGCTCCTTTGATCGACGCCCTGCACGTGCTCCCGCGAGACAAGGGCAATCGATGCATACACTAGCTGCTCTCTTAACCTGCATAGTGCACGCTGCTAATGGGCAGCGCTTCGCTTCAGAGGGTCTATTCTCGGTTTCTTCTATTATTATTATTATTTTTAGCGCTAAGTATGTTTCCGTTAACGAATTCTGCTGCTTCCTCGTGTTCGAGGCCCGCTATCTCCGTCAAATTTCGCGCGGGATTTCGGGTTCTCGTTTCTTTTAGTAGACGATTCGTTTGCAGCCTCATCGCAAGTGTTATCTTCTGCAGTTATCGTCGCTCATTTGGAGTTCGAATATTCAGTTTCTTTAGCGAATAGGAACACTTTAGCGTTGCAAATGTGTTCACGCGAGGTACGGCAGCGCCCTCCAGAGTGCTTGAATGCGCCTGTGTTCGGCTCCTTCCTGGTCCCCCTGATTTAATTTAAATAGTTCTTGTTAAACCTGTGCGTTTTCGGACAGTTCATTAATTCCACCAGTGCTAACTGACCCCCGAGCTCATGCGCAAAATTAAGATTAGTGCAATTCAGCTTTGTTGAATAAGCAACATTATTTTAGTCATAATAGCTTGGTTAGGCCTTGATGTTAACCCTTTTTTATTCGTTAATTGCGTGGATCAATTTTTGCTGATGCCTTCTATTTATTTATTTATTTATTTATTTATTTATTTATTTATTTATTTAATTATACCTATTGTTTGTTTGTTTGTGTGATTGATTGATTGATTGATTGATTGATTGATTGATTGATTGATTGAGTGTTTGTTTCTTTCTTTGCTTGTTTGTTTATTTGTTTGTTTGTCTGTCTGTCTGCTTGAGCCGGTCTATATTCATAATGCATTATTTGGCTGCGCGAAAAAGAGTCGCCGATGTCACTTTTGATGCCAACCTCTCCAGCACCCACATAAACGAAAATGAAAACGAAATCACGTTCATTTCACATAATAAATATCTGACCAGAGAAATTGCTGCTATGGTAACGTTGTAACGTTCCTGAACAGAGGCAGACATTTACGCACACAGACACGCACGAACTACGTAGACCGTATCCTAATCCCTGAAACGGCTTCACCACCAAAATACTCTTACTGTGGAGAAACTAACTTTAAGACAAACATTTTTAAAGGGACAATAATTGAAGAGACGTGATAGATGTGATTAGACTTATAAATTATGATTTACAAAAACTATATTCGTCAACTTCGCGATAATAGAGTTTGTACCAGAACAGAAAGTAAAAGTCGAATTTTCTTTTTTTTTCTTTAATTTTGCGCCGCAAGCCAAGCGCTGGCCCGTCAATGGTAAATTCCGGATTTCAAAGTACCTTGTTATATCTTTTTTTCTGTTGTAGTTCGAAATAACTTATTGAAACTTGCTAAGTTCAGTCTTGAGCTGTCTTACGAAACGTTGTAGGGCCACTCATTGAGTTTCCTACGTTAATTACTAGAGGGAACTCTTGCGCTGCAATCGTTGAGCCGTCATGAGAATGATGGGAATTACAAGGATTTGTCTGATCTTCGTGCTTTTGGATTCAGACGTTCTTGTGGCTTTGTTTATTACGCTTTATATGCCTTCATTGTCGTAAATTTCGAAGCAATATATGCTCTTCGAGCTGCAGAAGACTCTGCAAACAGACACAATCGCTACTAATTGTAACGATTTACCTTATCGAATCGGCCAAACCGAAACGCGACAACCGTCCCTAGGCACCGGCTTGGCCGCGATAAATTTATAACGGCGTTTTATTTCGCCGCTTGCAGATACATGCGTCCGGGGCGTAAAGGTTTCAATATCGGACATCTGTGGTATATAGTTCCTGTGTTATAACTTTGCCTCAGACAGATTTTAGTAGTGTTTAGTTAGTTATTTATTAAGGAGTGCATTGTTGAAAATGACGAATTCACAAAGTAACGACGCTGTTTGAAGCCAGAAGGACAAAGTTTAGGGAAATTCGTGTACTGCCCATAATTCACATGCCATCTGAACCGCCGCCATTGCAGCTCCCGCAGACACTAGCACCAGAGTTCCCTCTATTAATAATTGTACTGGGTCACACTTTTGCCGATAACACGTTAGTAAGCACCAAAAGACGCTGTCAAACATGACGTCACTTCACGCTTGTGCAGGAAGTTCGATGCGGCGTCGGCAGCTATCTTTCGTTTTTGCGTTTTTTCTGCCTTACAAGGCCTCTTCTCAGAGTACAAGTCACCGTTTTGGTATTGTAGAAACGTCAATAAAAATCAAACTATTGTTTTCTCCTTAGCGTTCTTTTTGGGGAATGGCGCGCACACATGACAAAGCGTGTCGAAAATATTTGCACATATACCGATACCACATTTGGATGCTCCTCAACGTGTATAGGCGATGCTGTCGTACAAGGCCATTTTATGTGTACAAACCTGTTCATTGCTCTGCGGCGCACAATGCTCTCTGTGTTCGCAGCGTTAGACGTCCATAGGAACCCTACAGGCGGAACGATAGTGTTCTTTGGGCAGCACAAGAAAGCAACGAGCATTCTTTCTGATAGTATTCATAACATGAAACAGCCTATTTCGATGCACAAGCGCTCATGATTTGTTAGCAGTAATTCTATGTGAAAAAAAAGAAAAAGAGAAGATTTATGACAAGAGAGAGAAGAATACAGGAAGGCAGGGATGTTAACCAGTCAATAGTCTGGTTGGCTACCCTACACTGGGGGAAGGGAGAAGGGGAAGAGAAAGAAGGGAGAGAGAAGGTGTAGGTGCGTGTACGGACAGCACTTCAGTTAAAGTCGCTCGAGCAAACCAGAAGTTCTGAGAAAACACAAAAGTGCCTTCACTCCCTTCTGAGCCGATGATCGGTCGGGACGGTGCTCTAATATTGTCTGTTCACTCAGAGGACGATCGTCTAGTTTCCTCAATGTGTCGGACAAATACTGTCTTTGGGCTTGAAATTGAGGACAATGGCACAATATGTGGTCAATGTTCTCCTCGCATGCGCAAACATCACATGCAGGACTATCAGCCATTCCAGTTAGTGCTGAGTAGGCATTCGTGAAGGCCACTCCAAGCCATAACCGACACAGAAGAAACGCTTCACGCCGGTGCACACCGGCTGGAGGTCTGAGTTGAAGTGATGGGTTATTTATGACAAGGTTTTAATTATTGATATGTTTTATTTTTCGTATAGATCGCGTACGTACGCTTAATTTTATGTCCTAATGCACGCCTCGTTCGCACGTAAAAAAGACATGCCAGCTATTCGACATCGCACTATATGCACATGTGTCAAAAATAGCAATGAGAAGTTCAGGGTGGGATAATAGACACATACGGAGAGAAAGTTTCAACGCAAAAGTCGCCTACCAAGTCACATTTTGAGACCGCCAAATGGTTATTGCCGCATCAATTGCCACCATCGGGGCACACGGTATACGTGACTTTTGATCCTTCCATTAAAAGACGGGGTGCTCTTTTACCGACGTAGGCCCGAACATAGCCGCGTATGGAAAAGCATAAAATCAAGCTACTGAAGCGCCGAAGAAATCCCGCCACCAAAACTATATATACATATACGTAAACAACGGCTGCTCGGCTGCCACGTCTCTTAACTACCGACCACTCCCGGCGAACGCTAGAGTTACGAGGTCTCTGAAAAAAGGGTTAAAAAGAAAGAGCACCTAACGAAAACAAAAAGCAAAGGTCTCCCCTTATACGCTGTCATTGATTATATCGCTCTTTGCATCTTACCTTTATTTCTCTCGCTAAACAGACATAGGCACTCACACACGCGCGCGCACAGACACATGCTTTCATCGTACCAGTTACGCATTTTACTTTTTGCGGAGGCAGCCTCGCGTGTTCGCGGCTGCATCGGCGGCAGCCGGCGATCCGTGAAAGGCCGGCCCGGCATCGCAGGCCGGTGGCGAATCTCTAAAAGACGGGTTGACCGGGAAATTGCCGCCAGCGCCAACCGCTCCGCGCAGGGCCGCAGCACCGGCCGGGGCCCATATAGCCGACGTAAATGTCCGCCACTCGGTGTTTCTTTTCCCTCTGTTTGTTGCTGCCGCTTATTTTTCCACATCGGCCTGGCTGGTGTGAGTGGAGTCGAGAAAAAGTTTCTGCGCCCGCGCTTTTTTTCGATTTTCTCATCCTCTGGCGTTTTTTCCCACTTTCCTTCTGGACGGGCGACGTCCGTGCGAGGGACGAAGAAAATAATGGGGGACACGAAACCAGAAGCGAAGCTGTAATGGTTGAGAGAAGGGGAATATGGGCGTCGGAAGAAGGGAATGCCGAATAATCAAAACTCCGGGGGGAGAAAAAAGAAATGTGTGAGAGGAACGCGTAAACTGAGGAAACAAAAAATGGAAGCGAAGGTCAGAAAAGGGCAGGAAACAGAAATCAATGCGACGTGCCAGGCGCTTCGAATCTCGGAGCCTATTTCCGAGAGCGCATTTGCTCCCGAATGTGGAAGGGTTCTATAGGAGAGGCGGTGGCGGCAAGCCTTTTTTAGAGTGCTTCTCCCGTTTCCACGATCCCCATTTTCTTGCTAGTTTCACTTTTGGCTGCCCCAACGGCCTTCCCGCCTTTCTGTCCTCCAATGCGCCGTTTGTTCCCTCTCGCACACGACGCAGAGCTGACGACATCGGTTCTGGCGTTACGTACGCCTCCGTCGCCTGGCCGCTACTCACTACCGCTGTCGCACTGGCAACGTCCTAAAAGTGGGAGAACACGAGATCTGACTGAAACATAAAAAGTACCGGAAGAAGCAAGCCTTTAGATGGAAACCGTAAAAATAAAAGGAATGCAAGAGCCAGCTTAAAGTCACGGTGAGCCAGCCTAGTAATTATCGCCTTGTTTCCCGTGATGCTTTTTGTGTGTTTTTTTCTCTCTAGCATGTAGAAAGCAAACATGGTTTCTCGCTCGCTCGCTTTCCTCGCGTCGTTTCCTTCGCTTGGCCGCTAGTGTTGCTCGGTGCCTGGGCTTTTCAAACTTTGCTTACGCTTCCCAGAACGCCTTTCGTTGGACTGAGTGCCTTTGCGTGTGCGTAGGCAGCTCGAGAGAGCGTGTGTTAACGCTGAACAAAATAAACAAACTCGAGGCGTGCTAAGAGCATAGTGCTAACGTTGTCCGCCTCTCTATCTGTTCTTGGATCGCAGTTTTTTGGTTTGTGTTCGCTTTCTCATCTGTTTTCCTCGTGTCCTGGCATACATTTCCTGGTGAGTCTTAACGCTTGTCGGATTCGGTGCGCATTTAGGCATCGTTGGTGTACGTTAATCTACCTACAAAAAAAAAAGAAACAATGAAACTTTGAAGGCGTTAGGTTGACGAGAGCGCCTGGTGTAGTCGCAACACGTTCGTAACTTGAGCCTCTATAGTTCAGAAGCATGCCGTGTTTCTGAGTGCGGTCTTTTGCTGGTACTTTGCAGAAAGGCAGCTACCGTTAGGCGAAAGAAAATCTATACAACGTGAGTGTTGGATAATGTTATTTCCAACTTCAGTTATACGGATTGAGTACTTCTGTCTATTTGAAGTATGAAAGCCGGCTTTGTGTAGTGTGTGCCCTTCGTTTAGTGTATCTTCACTGGACACCAAACGGCAGTGAAAACCAAAAGATTCGGTGTCGTTCAAAATCTCTAGACGGTAGAGAGAAAGAGAGAGGTGCTTTACTCAAAACTGGAGAGGCCTGTATGGCGGTGCGCCTAGCATGTTACTCCAGGTGAATGCGATCGCATAAATGAAATGGTAAACTGAAACACATGACATACTCACAGCACACAAAATACAGAATTAGTGTTTTTCGTCGAGACCTGTTTCTCAAAGAAGTAGGCGATAGTTTCTCAAAGCAGCCAACAATAGAACGGCGACTGGACTCTGCCACCTTGATTCGCGATATTTCCTGGGCACAGACGCTTGACATATATTATGACGTAATGTGCGCCACATCTTCATAAAAAGAAATCTACGAATATATCTACATTAAATTTTGTCTGTCAAAAATTACAAATGAGGTTTGCGAAATGATTGTTAGTCGGGCTTCTTGGTATGACGAGACAATGTGGCAAAAAGTGCAACAAACAATTTAGGAAACGGACGATAGGGGCACTGAATACCAACTAGAAGTTTTTGTGATGCGGTGAAAATCACAAGCAGAAAGAAAAGAAAAATTTTCGAAAGAAAATTAAAACACACATAAAAAAAGATTATTTCATTGATTAGGGGACTATGAGTACATACGGCGAAAAAGGGGGGCATGGGAATGGTAAATTAAAGATTACTGCACAGTGACGAACGATATGTGAAAAAAGAAGTTGCAAAATAAAAGGAATTACGCACACAAAGGGAAAAAAGTGCTTCAGGGAAGCATTGAGGCATTAGGGGCCTCACTACGACTACAAGTTTATGTGCGCTTTCTTTATCAACTTAATCGGTGAACGAACTGCAGCCACCGCGAAGGCGATTCGAAACCTAATGTTCGCGTGCCTAATGTTGGCTGTGTGCCGATGAATACGGTGTTATGTGCGCGCTGCTTGTGCAATTACACTGGCTGTTTAGTAAAAAAGTCAGAATATTGCTTGTTCTGCGTGGTCTTTCTCCTTGTTCGCACATCGTAACTGTGTATTCCGCAGGAACGCGCTACCAAAACAAGAAAAAAAAAAAGAAGTCGGCAGTACACAGAGAGAGAAAAGGACAATTGAATGGCTGAGAGGTTAGCCATGACTGAGTCCGTTTGAGGACCGCACTGTGGAAAGCCTTAGTTATAGGAGTACGCGTGGGTACGCGTAGTTATAGGAGTACGAGTGTGGCGGTAGCGCATGGAAGCAAATTAGCTGCTGTGAGTTGTCTACAATCTCGTGCACAGCCAAAGGTATGTACTTTTGATATATCGTTAAGGGCGCACACAAACAGAATGAATACCGGGCATGATTTATACGTACTTAGAAGGGTGCGTGAGTCAACGGTACAACTCGTCACATGCGAACAAATATCCAGCAAGACCACTTCGCTTGACATATGCGTCACGTCAACCGCTCAAATGTCTAAATTTGTAGAATGAAAAGCACAAGAACTGTGTTTCTTATACTCGTTAGTCAGTGCTTAACATTTAAGGCAGATGATGCCTTCATAAGCTCTGTGGAAAAGAAACTGCTTAGTGATCGCATTATACATTTATAGAAGGACTGCTCATAT
This sequence comes from Dermacentor albipictus, assembly GCF_038994185.2. NCBI lineage: Eukaryota > Metazoa > Arthropoda > Arachnida > Ixodida > Ixodidae > Dermacentor > Dermacentor albipictus. The sequence goes on from NC_091821.1 coordinate 360,366,269, forward strand.
CTTGCAGTAAGGTTGTATTCTCCGTACACGTCCACAGGCAGCGCTCTATTTAATGATGCGCGGCCTAAAATTGTATTTGCTGGAACTAATGACATTCATTTTATTGGCTGCACACATGGAAAAACGTCTGGTATGATCCTATGACTTAGTCTACGGGAGAAGAAGGGGAACTGAGGGGCTAGATCATGTTAATCATGACCACATAAAGCCAACAGACAATGAAGCAAAGGTAAGTATGGGGGAAATTACTTTGGCCTAAATTGGAATGTAGAAAATAATGGAGAAAAGGGAAATGGAAGTGTACGAAAACCTTAATTGCCTTTGGCTTATGCGGTCATAATTAACAAAATCGAGCCCCAAGTTCCTATTCTTCTCTCGCTTATTCATTGTCGGAGTCTCGAATCTGGCTGCATTGATCTAATTAGGTAGCTTGCGAGGGTTTATTAGCCACGTGCCTGCTCTCCTAAGATCACGTGTTGCATGACGCCATTGGGCAAAAAGAAAAAGAAAATGTTCCACATCCGCCCACCTAGGCGCTGAGTGGCGCTGGCTGACACTCCTATCGTTAGATCTAGTAAAACATAAGTACACAAGTTAGTGGACGAATTGATAGCCGTTGCCGTAGCAGGATTGGTAGTGCAGCTCACGCGTAATCCGTAGGTCATGGGTTCGGCTGCCGCCAGCGAGAAGTTATCTTTACGTTCACTTTCATTTCCCTTTTCTTCATTATCTTCTCCATTTCAATTTATACCCTTGCTAATTTCTCGTATGCTTTGCTTGGCTTCATTGCCTGTTGGCTTTATGTGTTTATGACTAAGTTTAAAATTTAATGCAGAATATATCTTTAATGCCGTCTTCAATGCCACGTGTTTGATTGCCAACCAGCCATTGTTGCCGCATTTTAACTCGCGTGGAGTGCAATAACTACAGCGTGCTTAGGTGAACGTTGAGGTAATTGATATATTTAAGAAACCCTTAGTTCACTTCTCAGATCAACATTGCGCTGTTTTGGAGGTAAACTCCGCGTAGTCTTACAGTACTGAACAATATACATGCGTGAAGCAATATTGACAGCAGTGCAGGGACGCACTTTTTCCTCGTAGCAGTGACGGACGTCCGTGTTTTCTCAAAAGCGTTTCCGACTTGCTTTCAAGATACGCCACGATTATAGGAAGGTACGTTACCCTGGAGCTGCGTGTGTCAAACGATGCCGCAGTATAAGTACGCCCATTACCCCGCGTGTTTTGTAGACTTGCGTACCACGCGTGGTACAGTGAAAGCGATACCACAACATGTTCGACACCCGTGCACGAGAACTCCGGAAGCATTTTGCCATCGTGGCTCCTTGCTTCAGAGCATTTCCGTCTAAGATACTTCGCTTCTCTGCAGTGATCTTCCCGATGTCAACTGCATGGTGCTTTTAAACTTGTTTTTGCTTAAAAGACACTGAACGAAATGAAAGGAGGACTAGACACGAAAGAGTGTAACTCGCTAGTAAGTTGGTTTGTCACTTGTCTTGTACAACCTAACAAGTGTGAAGCACGTATCTCAGCGACTAGCAGTGTTTTTTTTTTAAACGACACACACATCAAACAGGTAGCTCTCTTCCATCTTGTCTGTCTGTCTTGTAAATCTTTAAAAAGAATGGAAACTTGCTTTCCTTTTGGATTGTAACAAGGCAGTTTTCTCATATTTTCTTTTTGAATTGTTATTACAGTTGCGAAGTTTTTAGTGGTTGAATCAAAGCGTTCGCATGCGAAATTGGAATAGGCGTCACATGTTATTGCCTACGCTTCCCCCTATAACAAAGGGTTGTCTGGCAATTTACAGAAATTTCGTTGTCCGTCCATGCCTTTGTCACTTCCGACGGCACTTTCACTGTTGAAGTTATTTTTCTGAGATTGTAACTTGCGCCACTTAGTCTTTGTATTCTGCTTATAATCTGTCGTGCGGGTCTTGAATCAAACGCAATAAGTGCGCTTTTCCTTTTGCAGACCTCAGGCATTAAATTTCTTTTTTAAGCACCAAAGCTTGACACGGCAGAACGAGCTTCCTCAATTTGACTGAGCACTTATCTTTTCTAACTTCAAGACTTATAATCCCGTTCGATTTTCTTTCTGTTGGTTGTCACTCCCTGCGAACAATTCCGTTTACCTCGCAGTCACCACTTGTTTTATTTTTCTGCAGCGAGCGGAGGTTGGAATTCTCATTAGCCGCAGTTGTAAGAATTGTGCCATCAGTGCCTGCCATCTATTATGGTCTCATTGTCGTGGGTAACACAAAGGTTGTGTCATTTTAATGTTCCGTTCGCTTTATTATTTTTTGTCCAATATATATCTCATTGTCACGCTGCAATTAGTTCGTTTTTATGAGTAGATGTAGGCTTGCTTTCTCGAGCTTTTGCAATGGTGTTTCTGTAATGGTATTATATTAAGAAGACAAATATTTGCAGTTTTATGTCCCGGATTCACAATCCCTCAGAAATTGCAATAAGGAATCATGTGCCCTGATCTCGTTATGTGAACAGACAAAAGTTTCGTTTGCGTGAGAAATGAAGCTCTCAAAAAAAAAAGAAGGAAAACATTGTGACCTAATTCCTTTTGTTTTGCGTTAATGTTTGAGTGAGTTACAAATGTAAAATTATTAAAATAACAGGAAACTATTCTATGCACGGTATAACTATCACAATAAAAAATCTAAATTGCTGCATAACTAGCCACGATGAAAATAATTTAGTCACAACGTACCTGAATATACTGCCTAAATTATTTTCGATAAAAGCAGCCAATAAGCCTAAATTGGATGAACGAGGGTGTTTATGTTCAGCATGAAATGAATCCACTCAACGGCGGACTGTTTCGTATAATTTTCCCTGGCTTGCAATATATTTTATGTAAACTATATGGCATTAAATCTAAAATAATAAAGCGAAATTCAACGCAATTCAGTGACCCACATATATAGTGATAAAATAAATCAGCTTCTTTTACACATTTGCGACAAAAACATGATATCCTTGTAAATAATGTGGAGTAGCATAGTTTCGCGTATCGATACATTTTCGCACTATGCGTTATCCTAATACAGTGTAGGCTGTTTCCTAGTTAGTGTATCACTGCGATAGTCAATTGCAAGCTTTGTATGGATTCCTGTCATGGAGTATGAGTGTATTCAGCATTATGTGTAATATTATGAAGTCAACATTGCAGGGGACTTTTATTCGAGCGCAAAGTAAATGCATTATACACTAATTCAGATGTTAGAAATGAGTTTCTGTCAATCAACTTTTTTTCTCAGTCATATTATGGCCACGGCTTGTACCTAAGGCAACGTCTACCGTTGTTCGACATTCAACTTTGGTCTCGTTTTTAGTCTCGGTGACGGTAAAATTCAGCGCAATTCGGATGAACGCTCATAGTCATATTTGATCACCCTCAGCATCTGAACCTGACTTTATGTAACGCCCACTTTCTTGACGCTTCTTTTCCTTTTTTTTAATAGTGCCATGCTAGCACTTGTTCTTTATTTAATTTCTATAAAAGTGATAGTGAAAAAGTCATACTCATCCACTGTATTTTCATTAGCCGCACACCACTGGCTGTGTTTTCCAGCCTCTGCCTGGGGCATCTGTGTTGATAAGAACTTCCAAAGAACAAAAAATAAGCAAATAGCTCACTAGAAACTACTGCCCTAAATGAAAGCAAGCTCATATAAACTTTTAGTGCTAACATTAGAGCACTTTTCTAGACTCCTTATAGCTCCGCCAAGGTAAGTAATACATTCAAGTCAAATGCTTAGCCTAACTACGCTGAGCAAATGTTTAGTGCACACCTCAAAACGCCGTTTATTCACTCTTTACGTTACCATGCTTTATACGCCTCCAACACTCTCGTTAACGAAAAATGTTTAGGAAAGTTGCGCAACAAACATTTACTGGTTCCTCTCTCTGCTGGTGGAATCATTTCTCGCCTCAGCCAATGTCATCAATTTATTCAGGAAGCAATGTAAAGGCTGCATTTTCTTTAAAAAAAAACAAGAAAAAAGGAGAAAGCCATTGCAGCCAACCAACAGCCAGTATTTCCAACAGCGGCAGCAAAGCAGCCTACAATTCCGCGCCTCCCCAGTGTATAAGCCACGGCGCAAAAGACAGTAGTGAATTTAAAAGTTTGAAAATTTCGCAACTAATGCCACTACCAGTGAAACCCCAGCGAGCGACGCGCGAAACTCGACTACGTTATCATGCACGTCTCCAGCGCGTTTAACCCCTCGCTTCGCCTCCATTTTTTTTTCTTTAAGAGTGCCTCTCTGAGGAGCACTGCGGATGATATGGGACGGAAGTATTACCTTGACAAGGCAAAGCAGGGAGTGGCTCCGTGCGGGCACTATTGTATAGGTTGCGGCAAAAATTCGTAGCACCATTCTGTTTAAGAAGCCTACATGGAACCGGACCCAGATACAAGATTAAGCCAGGTTCGCGATTGACGTGTGCAAACTTCATCAGCCACGGACGTTTCCTTTCGCCATTTACGGGAACATTCTTACGGAACTCTTTAACGTTGCCGGCTACCTGCGAGAAATCACTGCGAATCAAGACGACAAGATCATTCTCTCTCACATCCCCTTTTTCTTTTCCTCCATCCAGAAATGGGGATCCGTTGATCGCGTGACATCTGTCACTAATGTCGCCAAAATGCCGTCATCGTCTGAATGTCTTAGCGAGGGAGAGACGATCGGGGTCTTCCTTCTCATCGGCTCTATTGCTTCTCCATTGTTCACCCTTTTTATGTGACTGCATTTATGCTTCATCTAATCTCCCATGCGTCCACGCTCTTTCCTTTATGGCTCTCCATCCGTGCCAGCACGCGCGCTAGAAGTACAGATAGCTGGGCTTCCTCTATGCGAGTTTCCCTAGAATGATGTAGTACAAATACGCACGCTTCAAACTCCCCACCTATCTTTACCAATGCAGCTTCCCGAATTAAAGGCGCGAAGCGTAGCAGAAAAAAAAGGAAAAAGAAAGACAGAAATAAAGTGCGGTCCTCATTTTCTTTTTCTTTCCCAAACAAGCATCATTTGCCGTTCGGCAGCCGTAAATGACATCTGCGCACGCGATCGGAGGCACTGACTGTGAGATAAAAGTGAGTCGGAGCCAATGGTGGGTTGCATAATTTGCAATTACGCCGCGGCTGCAGTCGTGGCTTGGGCCTGGCCGCGGAGAATGTACAGTGCGCAGGCGAGTTGAGGAGAGACAGAGAAGAGTGAAAGGCTGATTAGGGGAAAGAATGAAAACTCTGATAAGGACGGAGAATAGCTGCTTAATGCTCATAAGCGTTCTTCCGTCCTCATTAAGTTCGCTCATTAAGACAACAGTCACTTTTTCCTCTCTGTCTTCTGGTTCTGCGTTTGACTTGTCGTGTCGTGTTTCCTTATTTTGTATTTAATTTCTCGGCCAGAAAGTTATTGCTCCTGCTAATATCTTTTCACTGGTTATTGTCATTCGTGAAAGTCGATTGAGAAAAAGAAAAACAAGCACCCAAGCTTTGGTCAAGCGAAACGTATACGTCATTGCAATGAAGAATGATATTGTGCAAATACCGAAAAAGTTTAATGCACCGCAGAGTCAGCAGACGCCTGCATACTCCATTTCACTCGTTTCATGTAAGCGCCACAAGGACCACCTCAGTGTCCCGTAATGGAAGCTGGTATTAACTATTTATTCATTTATATTTACCTCAAACAGTTGCTTCGTTGTGTGTTCTTTTGAAATAATTACTTTACCATTACAGTCTGCTTAGTTAGAACCATAGGCATACCAGTGTACATTTTACACACCCTAATGGACGGGCTCAATGAGTAGATGGAACGTCTGCAGAAAATGCGCACACAGAAGCAGAAAAATAAGAATGATGGATTGGTGTGCTACAGCGACATATAGACCGCCTGCATGCTACTTCTGCTCAAAGCGGCAGTTAGCTTGCTCATTTTTAACTGTTAATTTCTTCACGAAACGGACGGAGTAATTTGTCAAACAAATTGTTCTGCGGCTAACTTTTTCAGCTATGTTCGCCCTACACGGCGGCAGGCAGCTTCTGCTCAGAAGGTATGCCGCCCCCCTGTAATTGCCATCAGTGTTAACGAGTAAGAAAATTTTTTATTGCGCACATGAAGGCCCAAATGAAAATAGGGAGAAGAAATTCGCGATCTCGCACATTTTCTTTTAGCTTCCGTCTTGTTTTCACTTTCGCCTTCCTCTTAAGCGGAATTTGGGGCAGTAATTATTTTCATAATTGTAGTCAGATGAAAGGTGTGGCTGTGCCCGAATTCAACTTCGAGAAAGGTATCTTGCCATTGCTCGCTTTTCATTCGCGCATTCAGGGTGTTACGACTTCGGAAAGCAGGTACGCGTATGAGCAAGTAGTTGGTTAATTGGTAGGGCCCTGCAATCGACGCCGGAAGCAACAAAATGACAGCTTGCACACTTCAGTTATTCTTCAGTAGTGAAACTACGCGACTAAATTTTGTGCGCTAGGTAAGATGAGCCGCTCGATAGTATAGCTACTTTATATAGCAACAAAAAAAAAATATATTAGGTGTTCACATCAGGATGTTTGCAGGCAAATACATGGAGTCAATTGACACAAGACGTAAGTGTCGTGCACTCATGATGATAAACAGCAATTCTGAATAAGTTTTAGTCATGAAGCTGTGGCTCATATATGTACACGTAATTATAAGGCAAATCATCAAAAAAACGAATGAGTAAAGGACGGCAAAAATAATTATATGTACTGGCTACCGAAAGATACAGTGCAGATAAAATATGGGAATTAAACGCAGTTCACTGCATAGGGTGGATGGATAGATCACGCCTGAACAAAATAAAGTACCACTTGAAGAGCAGATATGCTCTGCCAAAATTCCCAAAATTAAGGAAGTTTTAAAAAATGAAGTATCATGCAACTTCAGGTAAGGTTAAATTAGAACACTTGTTTCCCTTTGCTCAAAGTTCGGCCAAAGACTCGGACTCACCAAAAATAGAAGGGATAAAACCAAAACCGGCTTAAACCATCTATAAACATGTGGAGGGAGAGGGGGGGGATTAAATTGTGGTGTTTTACGTGCGAATACCACAATCGTATCATGAGCCATTCCGTAGTGGGGGATTGCGGATTAATTTTAGCCACCTGAGGCTTTCGGACTTCTCTCTTTCTCTCATCTTTCTATTCGCCTTTTTCCATCTCCCAGCGTAAGGTATGTGACCAGACGCATTTCTGCTTAACATACCTGCCGTTTCTTGTTTTTTTCCTCCTCCTTTCCGGCTTTCCGTCTTCCCTTCTCTCTCTCTCTCTCTTCCTCCTCCTATGTTGGAGCACGCGTTTTCTTCAGGTGCCAATCATACCATATGAAAGTTATCGCTCACTGCGCGTGGCCCACGCTCACATAATACACACAGTAGCAGTAACTGATTTTGGCTCACCTTGACCAACAGATGAATGCGGTAGCCTCAAAAAAAAAAAAAAAAAGATGGCGTATGATTTCTGCGAACGAGCTAACCAGTAAATCGATAAATCAGCATGTATAGTAATTCTCGCCGATGGGAAGAAACATAAAAAATAACAGTAGTCGTGAACGCCATAAAGAAGAAATCGCGCGGATGACACACAAAAAGGAAATCATAAGGTCAGCTTGTCCTAACAATTCCGTTGCGTATGCGAGTGATAAGAAACGTCGAGCAGTGGTTAAATGTAAAAGAACAGGATGCCGGAAAGATTAGCAAGGTGGTAGAAAAAATGAGAAAAAAAGAAAAACAAGCAGACTCTACTCAATTTTAGATAACACTCCTTTCTCTTCTTCCAATTTTTTTAGCAGCTTACTCTGCGGTACAGACGTGTATTTAAATAAAAGAGTGGAGGACCTCTTGCTGTAGATGTTCCAATAGTACCTTAGCGAATGTATCATGCCTAAGCCAATGCATATAGCTGTCTTCTTGATCCGTTCGATAGCTTGGCGGCTCTAAGAATATTTTCTTGGGGAGTCCTCGCCCTCCAAGAGCTGACGAATGTCCGCTGCAGAAGCCCGTGAAACGCACTTTTGGATTGGGGACCCCCTGAGGTCAAATGCGGTGAAGAGCACTTATAAATTTTGGAATCCTCAACAAGTTTAAAGATTCACGCGTGATGATGATAAGGACAGACTGCAGCAAGCAGTACCATGCTGTTCTGGAGCCGAGAGCGACGGCTCGCAGTGTTCGCACCAGCAAACTCGTTCTTGGTGAAATACTTGCTTGAAAAATGCGCCCGATGATGCCAATCTCGGTTTATCCACTTCTCACCCCCTCCTATACCACGACCTGCCACATTTCCCTCCATTTGCTGTGTAATGTTCAAAACATACGTTGCATCCATTGTAATTATTCGCTATAGCCGAACAGGATTATTCGCATTATCCCACACAGCCTCATCGCTTCAGACAAGTACACAAAAACGAAATACAGAAATACAGAAAGAAAGAAAGAAAGAAGGAAGGAAGGAAGGAAGGAAGGAAGGAAGGAAGGAAGGAAGGAAGGAAAGAAAGAAAGAAAGAAAGAAAGAAAGAAAGAAAGAAAGAAAGAAAGAAAGAAAGAAAGAAAGAAAGAGAATCATAATGACATTATTATTTTGCTCAATTCGCTCCATAAAAGCACTTTTTTTTAAGTAGTCATCTCTGTTTTCGCCCCCAATGTGCTAACACTTTTCATTCTTAAGGCGCATTGTTCTGCACACTCTGGGAAATCTGAGCTGGAGACGGACGCCTTCAGCCCGTTTTCTAGCTTTTAAAGGTCGATCGCAGCAGAACATGAACATTGAATAATGATGAATCCGCCATGACCATCCGCGCACTTTTTAATACTCATAAACGCTTTTCGCAGAAAAAAAATTGGAGTGCATCTGAAAGCGAAAAACAACCTGTCTCACTAACTAGAAACAGTCAACTTCGCCACTCACCTGTGACCGCCTGGTACCGGGCGCCGACCTGTCGGGAGAAGCATCCAAGCAGCAGTACTACTCCAAACAGTGCGCCGCTCCTATGGCGTGGCCGCCGGGTCACCCACACACATCTATCACCGGCACCGCACATGCCGCCCTGTCGCTGTCTCGTCGTACGTCAGCGGCTAAAGCCGACCACGAAACAGAATTCCAGTTCAGGCCGTGGACCCCCGTGACACAAATTCGGGGACACCCACTGCACCAACGTCACGGCGCAGGAGAGCAACAGCTGATTCAACAAGAGACGATACAGAAACAGTAATCGCAGGAGCAACAGCAGCAACAGAAATCCAATGTGTTCCACTGACCACGAGAACGGCGCGATGGCCAACCGACGAACACATCGGGAACGACTTCCGCGCCGGAATTCCGTTCAAGGCGAGTTCATAACTTCACCGGGAACTTGGTCAACACACACGGCTGGCCTCGCGGAATGACACCCCGGATGACGGTTAATTACTGCGGTGTCCCCCCGTTATGAAACACGAAGTCCCTTGAAATGTTCCGGTTTCTAAACGCAGCTTCCACAAGACCACAGCTGGTGTCGTCTAAGGCTTTCTAAATTACAGTGCGAGCCCGTCGGCCGTACTGCGATGCCGCTGCCCCGACCGCGCGCGTCTTGCGCTCGGATCCAGCGTATCCGGTGTGCACGGAACCAAAGTGATAGACAAGACAGTCAGGGCATTTCCGCGAGCTTGCGAACGGTTGTTGTTGAAGAGTCGAGTCACGGTGAGGGGCGACTCGCGCAACGGCCGATCGGCGGCCAGGACACGTTCCCGTGCAGGAGCCGCTGCTTTGCGCCCCCCGAAGCGAGCGATGAGGGAGAAAGAAATCCTCGAGACAAGAACAAGAGGAGGAGCGGGACGAACGCACCAGCGCGGCCGGATCAGCGCGCGCTCCAGACAGCAACTCGCGGGCGAGCGCGAGCGCGGGTCCGCGGCTGCCTCAACCCCGGCTGCCGCCGCCGGCGGCGTTGACGACAGCGCGCGCCGCCCCAGCGCCCTCCAGGAGTGGTGTCGGGAACCAGAAACAAAATGCAAGAAAGAAAGAAAGATGGGGCAACACAGCACTGGCCGTCGCGGTACCCGGCAGGGCTTGCTTTTGCAGCCTCTCATTTTTTCTTCATCCTTTGTGTTTTCTTTACTTCCTCCCCTTCTCACCTCTCCCCCCCCCCCTTGCTCCAGGGAAAGCGCTCGGGAGTGCTGGTTTCCGGTCCTGGCCAGAAGGCCGTGAACACGACTTCTGGCCTTGTCATTTTGAGGGTGCGCCTGCGCTTTGTTTCGATGTGTTAAAATTTTTATACCATCCACTTTCCTTTGACGCCATTACTAATATCGTTCTTTCTCTCGTCCCACACACCTTATTTTTTTCTCCATAATTCTTCCAGAGGCGACGTCACCGGTTAACAGTTTCGCAGCACCCTTTGATCTCTTATGGGCCGCGACCTCTTCGTTTTCAACGGTCTAATTTGTAAGAGATGGAAAGAAACTGGGTTAATGAATGTAGGCTTCTGCTGATCCCATGTCTATTTTCTTTTCCACGCTTTTTATTTCCTCTGTTTTCCTTTTTGCTTCTTTTTTGTGCGGCGTATGAATGAACCACCGAAGCGCGCCTGATATTCCAGGCACGAAAATGCAGCTCGCTGCATTTTTTTCTTATCTTCTTTTGCCTATGTTAGGAATTGTATCTATGGATTGTTCAAATATCCTTGGCATTAACATTTCAATGTGGTTTAGGCGCCGTGGCTTTGACAATCGTAGCGGCTCCAGTTTTATGCATGAAACAGAAGAACTTAGAACGATAACGGGCAGATAGTTACTGATGTAATTTTGAGAGGTCGCGTAGCCTAATAACATACGTACGAAGGAGAAAATTACCAAAAGGTTGGGAGGCATGTAGGCACACTTGGTTCATAAAGATTTGGTCGGATGCCAATTTATATAACGGGCGGAAAAACGTCTTCATGTACGCAATAAAGTACTTGGGGCGACAGAAAGAGGCAAGAAATTTAGTCACTGTGAACACTTGCTTTGTGTTCGCGAAGGCTGCGGGGGACATTGTGGCATTAATGGAAACGCTGACACTGCTTTTGTATTGGCCATTCCAGAGAACAGTGAGAAGCCGTTGATGAATCAGAGTTCGAAGGCTGTCAAAAAGGCAAGCACTGAGTAAACGCTACGTTTTGATTTGAGGCTGACCGGTCATATTATACGGAGTGCTGGCTGTTAAAGACCCGGCTGCACCATTGGAATAAATTAAATGTCCTTATTGTGAAAATTTGCGTACTTGTGATCATTGACTTAATACTTTGTTTCGTATTACTCTTATCAAGGAAAACTGCCAAAAACCCGCATTTGATCTTTTCTATTTCCTGCAAATCGGGGACTCTCTGGCGCGGAGCTGAGTCAAAATCAAAAAGAAAGGAAATGATACCTGCATTGTAAGAATTGCACCATATGTGCCTTGGTCAGCCAGCAGCTGTTACGCATCAATATTTGGCTACGTGCTGTTCTCTCTCTCTCTCTCTCTCTCTGTGTGTGTGTGTGTTCTATAAATTTTGAGTATCTCTAGAACGTGCCACTTTATAGCAAGGAGAAAACAACGACCCGTACATATTGACTCTTTCGTGTTTCTTGCGTTTCTTGAGCACAGTCTTCACTTTACGCCACTATGCTCCGCACCGAATGAGACAGTAATTGCGGTGCGTCGTCGAAATACATCGTTCCTCATAATCGTTTCATGGCGTGCAAAATGTGCGTGTTCGGTAATCTCTAGTAGGAGAAGACAAAGCAATTCAGTTCGACGTATTTCTCAGGAAGAAAGAGACTAAGAAAGTAGCAAAACATTCTGGAGGATTTTGCCTGCATAAAGATGCTGTTAGCATCTGGACAGGGCTGGCAAGCCCTTACAAAGCAGCTGGCAAGAGGGCGGGCATGGCTATTCGTTGCTTACGAAATACAAGCAACAATTACACTGACCGGTAAATACATATCTTAGGGCTGTGCCTTGACAGTACACCCGATTTCTAGTGCCCCAGGTAATACGCGTAGCAATTACACTCGTAAACCATGCCCTAGGAAACTCACTGGCGCTATGGCCGCCACCGAGTTAATCAGTAACACCTTGCTTACCTGCACTATATGTGTACGCACTATGTACGAAACATGCTCGCTGAAGCCCTTTCATTAGTTGCTTTAGACCCTTCAAAGCGACCTTCTCTGAGGTATAGTTGAACTTGAACCCGTGAGATCGCCAAGCGTGCAATTTATGTCCTGCTAGCAAGTAGGTGTTGATAGAAATCATTCAGCGTGACTTCATTGGATTGCACCTCGATTACTGCGTGCGTTAGAGAAAAAGAAACAAGGAAAATGCAGGGAGAATAACCACAAAAAGTCTGGTTTGCTACCCAGTACAGGAGGGGAGAGGGGATGAGATTTTGAAGAGATAGTAAGCGAGAAAGGCGAGAAGAGAAACGGGAATTGGCGCAGCAAATCAAAGTGGAACATGTCCTTAATCTTGCAAGACTGTAAAGCCCATGAAGCGAGCCAGTGCTCTGGCCGTTTTTAGCGCGCATGTCCCTTGTGACAACTGTTCTGATGTATTTTACCCGGACCGTGGCCGGCCGTCCAGTGCCTCCAACGTAATACATGGCACCTGCCTCTGTCTGCTATAACGTGGACAGCTGCTTCAAAGACGCCGGTGTACACAGAATCAGATTCACGCTAAACAACAACACGTTAGTGTTACGAATCATTTATTAGCTACGGATGAATGGGCTGTCTGGAGCAGGTTAATTAAGAGCAGGTTTTCTTTATGTTGACAGAAGCAGGCAGCAATAGAAAACAAAAGACGAAACACCAGCAATGGAAGTCCGTCAACTAAGAAACAGAAAAGGGGGTGAAAGAAAAAGAAAACAAATTAGGCACACCTATACTAGAAAATAAAGTAGCAGCAGCTATACGTTATACAGGAGCCATGCAGTTTCTGGACTCTCTAGACTAGAGTACATATTGGAGGTTATAAGCACGAATGGTAATTATTATTCATGTTGCGATTAAGATCATCGTGTCATTATGTTTTATTCTGACAATTTTAGAGAACTTTGTCTAGTGATTAGTCAGTCATAATGCGGCAGTAGTGGTCTATTGGAATGAAGATATCCGAGTAACATTGACGGTGTCTTTAACTTGCAGATGAATCTCGCCCCTAATGCTTACAACGACGAAGCTTGAAACTGCGTCGAATAAGTTTAACAGTATCGTGATACCCCCAAAACTTGAGCCGCAAACTTAACATGGGCAATGCGCTGCCTTCCATTGTTAAACATTGCGACGAATGTGAACCTCCGGGGTTTTCTTTGCAAAGCTGCATTACAGTGAGCAATTGTCTTTCCGTTACCGTAAAATTCCGTTAGGGCTACAATAAAACGTGTTTTCGATCGATCAAACCGCTAGCGTGCGAACTCTGCAAGCGTAACGAGCACATCGTTTCCGCATAACATGCCGCGTTTCCTCCAGATCCTCGCGCAACACAATCGGGAAGCGATCTTAAAATCACATCAATGGAAATCGAAGTTAAACTGATGGATTTTTAAAATGACTTCTCGCGTCAGGTTGTTTCTTCGCTGCTCATGTATAGTCGACTTCAACCGTTTGAACTTTTCATTGCCATTCATTCACAATTTGTTAACTGCTACTCAAAGTTGAGTTTGCCAGACGGCACGTGCTAAGTCAAAGCCATGGCCGAGTCCAGAGCACTTCAAGGCAGCGTTCTACGTTAGACTAGATTTTAACTTGCTTTACTTTTCTACTCCGCCTTTTTCGCCGCCTTTGTGCAGTCTGGTTGCGGCAGACTGGAACGATGAATATGATTGTTTCTCTACACAGTCTCATCTCATAAACCACCCTTCAGAATCTCGCTTATGCATGTACGAAACTTCGGACTTAAAAGCAGGTCGCTATAAAGTAATTTGTAATGTGAACAAAGAGGTATAATTAGGGTATCAAACTAAGTCTTCCGATAACAATGTTATTGAACAGCAAGGGCTAGGCAAGCCAGTGGGTAGTGCCGGCTTTTGTTAAATGTACTTGTCTCTGTGAAACTTATATCAGTATCTTATTTCTGCTCTTCGTGCCAATTCGGACATCTCTAAGCGTTCCATAAATTGTATTGCAGCACACCGGAGTCAACCTATCGTAACGTCAAGAGAATACTGCTGCTCCATGTAAATATATGCTGCGAACTATTTGTCATGCATGTAGAACTTTACGTCAAGCTTTAAGCTACTATGTAGTTTAATGCTTATGCTTAATGCTAATGATACTTAATGGTGCTTAATGCTGATGTTAATGCTTAATGATGATGCACTATATATGGTGCATCACACTATTCAACGGCCACGTACTTAAGAAGAAAGATTAGAGCTAGAGTATAGCCCTAGGCAGCTCTTAAAGCTTACTGAGCAGCGTAATAAAAGTATAGTTTTACTGAACTCGGTGCTATTGGTGGACACATTAGCGCATCTATTTATACAGGTATTATGCCTGCAAACGTATACCTTGAGACTGTCCGCAGGATTCTCTCTCTATCTTTTTTTTTGGTTCAGTGTGCGTAGCAGCATTGGTACAAATGAGCCAGATAAAGCCCACCTTGCTCAAGGCTCTAATGTAGGAAGTAGGTTCATTAATCTAGTCATTGAAATGCCACCATACTACTATTCAAACTGTATGTCACATTTTTTGCACCCCTTTCCTCTCTCCCTTCAATACGGTAGGTTTTTTTATGGAATTCGGCTTTTCTAAATAAACTTTTTACTTCACTTCCTCACCCGCCGGGTTGGCGTATATAGTTGTTACGGCTTTGGACTGCTAAGCTCGAGGTTGCGTGATCCGATTCCGGCCACGGCGGCCGCATTACGATGGAGGTGGCATGCGAAAAAGTGTGTCCAGGGGCGTAGCCAGGCGAGGGGGGGGGGGGGCTTATGGGGCTTCAGCCCCCTCCCACCCCCCCTCTTTGAAATTTTTTCGTGTTGTCCATACGCCGCCGGCCAAAACAACCCTATGGCACCGGATATGATGCTCGATTTTGTCTAGAATGTCCTTTTCACGCTCGAAAAAACATTTTAGCGCGAACATTGCGAAATCGGGCTGGATTTTGCAGCAACGCCCATGCACCGGGAGTCGCATATCGTAACGCAAGGAGCTCCATCCGAGCACAATGTTCCAAAGGCGTGGCGGGCGGGGTCGTCGCGACATCTCGCTGAAGCCGCGGTATCGGGAACGCTTGGATTTCAATTCTGACACTTTATGGGTACAAAGTTCTAATAAACTTTTGATGCGAAAGGTGCATTGATATTTCCGAAGTCGTGCTTTAGATTTTCAATTCCGGAATTTTCTGGGCTTAACGTTGTTATAAACATTTGACGCCAAAGGTGCATTGACTTTTCTAAAGTCTTGGAGACAACGAGACAAGCCAAATCAACAAACGCTATCAGACAAATTGACAAAACGCACAGCGACATACGATGAGACGAAGAGTTGTGGTGGTTCATTTGTGCCGTCATGACGCATAGAAAAATATGAACATTTTTTTTTTCACCTACGCCAAAGCATCCATGTCAAGACACTAAAGCCAGCCAGGGTAACTATACGTTCTTATTTATTTTTTCTACTTTGACTTTTATTCCTGAGGACACATTTAGCCTCTTAATTTTTTTTTAATTCTCGCTACCCTACCCGCGGTCTGACAGAGCCAGCCAGAGTGCATGCGTTTTTCTTGTGTTGCCCCGAAACCACCACGCGGGGCGTACTTCGGTGCGCGTGTGGCTTTTTCTGGCCGAGTGAATTTTCGCCTGACAGAGTTTTGACGCCTTCTGGCTAGCAGACGAGAAAAAGAAACAATGGTCGCTCACCGCCATGACTGTGAAGACTTGACGGATTACATCGTGTTCGCTTGAGCTCAACCTCTCCGGAAAGTCTTGTCTCGCTTGTGTAAAATACCGAGCACTATGCGTATACATGGTTCTCGGTCGACCAAGTGTCTCACGTTTTCTTCGATATTCATTCGGTAGCCACATGAGGTGCCCAAAGTAGGCATTGGATTGTGGCCAACATACTCTCCTTTGCGCTTTTTTTTTTTTTCATTTTCGTGCCCCCCCCCCCCCCTTCACAAAAGGAAAAAAAAAAAGGATACATTGTTGCGGCGCAACGAATTGTCGCATGACGACAGTTTGTTACTTATTCTGCGGAAAGTAATCGGTCATGGCACGCTTCGGTTGCCGGATACTATTACTATATTATTGATGGGGACGAAATGCGAAAACACCCGTGTATTTAGATTTAGGTGCACGTTAAAGAACCGCAGGTAGTCGAAATTTCCGCAGTCCTCCACTACGGCGTTCCTCATAATCAGAACGTGGTTTTGGCACGCAAAACCCCATATTTTTTTAATTATTATATTATTGTGATATCAATTATATGAAGACTCCAGGCGCATTCCTGCTGTCGCCGTCGCCCTCATGTTTCGTATGAAGTCTCAGGGCAATAACGTCGTGACCACGTGCCGCATACTGTATGTGCGAGTGAAAGAGTACTGGGCGTGGAAAGGGTGAGCCGACGATGGTGGCTAGGTCTTGCGTGCGGAAAAAAGAAAAGCGGGGAGCAAGCGCGCCACCTTCCGTCGCACGTGATACATCGGATGGAGTGGATGGAATGGGGGCGGGATCTAGGATTCTTTGAATCTGTGATTGCGCTACATGTTTATTTGCCTGGTTTGACGCATTAAATACAGTGAATTTTTCGTAGATAGGTCGATTTATTGGAGACTTGTACGTATATTTAAATATCTTGTGGCGAGGTTTTGTGTATACGTGCAGTGAACGTTCTCTCCAGTGACACTTTTTTGCCCTTTATCAAGCATTTGTATATTCCATTGTATCTTCGCATTTCGAATGAACGAGGGCGAGTTAAATGAAAGCGAGCCTACCCACCCCGCGCAATAATGATCCGGTTCATTATCTGCGAGGCATGCGTGTAGCACACAGGCATCTTTCATTTATCAAAGTAACACGCAGATCTCAGGGTAAATGTTCTTTAATGCTCTCATACACTGGATTGAACATGGTTGCGTGACGTAATGGACACTTCAGAGTGTTGAGCAGCGGGGTGCCGTGAATGTTTTTACAGCTGAAGGTGTTTCCCAAAAGGAAATTATTCGCCGTATGGCTGCCGTGTACGTTAAACATTTCATTTCATTGGCCACTGTGAAGCGTTGGAGGAAACGGTTGAAAAAGGACATGAAAGTTGCAAAGATGATCCAAGACCGGGCCAAAGCCATCATTCAATCATCCCCAACGCAAGTGAAAAAGTTGGTGAGCTGATGAGACAAGAACAGAGGATAAACATAGATGAAATGGCAGAGCGTATGAACATCAGTCGCGGCTCGGTTCACCGCATAATTCATGAACATCTCGGTCATCAGCTCTTGTGTGCGCAAGGGATGTCCAAGATTTTGAACCACCACCAGGAGAAGGTTCTGCGCTCCCTTGACTCATCTGATCCGGTATCACAATGAGGGTGACGGCTCCTTGTCTACAATTGTGATCGGGGACAAACCATGGTGCCACTACTACGAGCATGAAACACGACGGCAAAGCTTACAGTGGAAGCATTCGAATTCACCGCCCCCAAAGAAAGCAAAGGCCGTCATTTCCGCCGGAAAGATGTTGTTTACTAGTCAGGGGCCATTACTCATAGACTTTTCTAAAGCCGGAGAGACTATCAATCGTTTCCGATATTGCGAAGCGCCGGATCGGTTGCATGTCGCAATCAAAAAAAAAAAAAAAGATGAAGTGGAAAATTGACGAATGGGGTGATCTTGTTCCACGACCTGGCTATGGTGTTGGGTTCCTGAGCACTAGGTCGCGGAATCGAATCCCGCCCACGGCGGCCGCATTTCAATGG
Source organism: Dermacentor albipictus (assembly GCF_038994185.2). Taxonomy (NCBI): domain Eukaryota; kingdom Metazoa; phylum Arthropoda; class Arachnida; order Ixodida; family Ixodidae; genus Dermacentor; species Dermacentor albipictus. The sequence continues at coordinate 360,384,255 of NC_091821.1, forward strand.
GGGTGAAATGCGAAAACACCCGTGTACTTAGATTTAGGTGCACATTAAAAAACCCCAGGTGGTCGAAATTTCCGGAGTCCCCCACTACGGCATGTCTCATAATGAGAACGTGGTTTTGTCACGTAAAACACCATAATTTAGTTTTTAATTTTTCCACAATGCCCGTCCCCACGTCGCTGATGTGGTTAATAAAAAACTGGCAAAGATCAAGTAGGAAACGCTGCCGCATCTGCCATACAGCTAAGACCTGTCGCCTTGCGACTTCCACATTTTGGGGCAAATAAAAAAAAAACGGCTTAATGGAAACAGATTCGTGTCGGACGATGACGTGAAAGAGTCAGTTGCAGATTTGTTGAAGATGTAACCTAAGCAGTTTTATGAGACGGGAACTACCCGACTGGTTAGTCAATGGGATAAATGTCTAAATGCTCATGGAGACTACTTTTAAATTAAGTACCCCGTTTGTCATATATTTGCATTGGCTCACTTTCATTTGACTCGCCCTCGTATATCTTGCAGAACGGCTTTGTAGTGGTGTTGTCTGTTGGGACAATAATTTCGTTGCAATTACTCACGATACACGACCGGTCACAGCTGCTCCTGCGTAATACGTTGGAATAAATGACAGCGTCATTGAGATTTTTCATTGGCCGTTGCATATGTACAAAAATATAAACAAGGTTGTTGAATGACAAAGTTTCATTAACATATTTGTCCTCGATTTGTTAATTTCATGGCCTTTACATTTTTCATGTCAGTGCCATGCACTGCTTTGCTGGTTTCGAACTTATATATTTCTAAGGATCGTGTGATATTTTCTTAACTTATTAAATAGACAAAAAACATGAAAGCATCGAGATCTCTTATCTTGAGCACAACTTCTGGCTCATACGAGTATATCTTTTTATTAAAAATAAATGTATTACAGTGAAAGCTCATTAATTCGAACTTCAATAATTCGAATTTATGGATAATTCGAACTGTACGATTTGGTCCGGCCAAGCTCCACAGAAGTGTATGTATAAAAAAGTTCGTTAATTCGAACGCGAGAAGGTTCCCTCACAGATAATTCGAACTACACTCGCCTGGCACACGGCCAGAGAAACGCGCCTATTGCCTACACATAAGGCTGTATTGCCTCCGAAACGGAGAGAACGGCGAGAGAAGGCAAAATTGGAAAAAAATCTAACCGACGCGGGGCCAGCCAGAAGGCAGCGGCGGCTGCCGCCTCTCCGTTCTACGTAACCTCCGAGACTTCATGCACGTTGCGAATCTCGGAGGCTTTGCAAATCTTGTACAGCTGCTAATGTTGTGCGGAGATGGCACGGCAAGAGCCATCGTAACACAGCGAATCAAGTACGTCGCAGCTGCGCTTGCAATCAAGAACCAACGAATCAGGGCCTTCGCCACCTTCACATGTTCAGCGTCTTTGTCTCGGCAGTCCTCATCGGTTGTGCACGTCTGTTTTCAGCTTAGGAGGTATCGGCCATCGCGATTCATTGTGATGGTGTTAAGCCTCAGCTAACGTTCGTTTCGGTGGACATCGGTAGTGTGGCACAGTCGGACCCAGAGCTTCGACTTCAAGATGGCGTGTGCCCGCGGCACTCGCCATCACTTTCTTGACACGCCAAATTTCTGACATGCCCTACTGCTTCCAAATCGCAGTGTACTGTTGCTCTCCTTCACTTTCGTCAGTTCGAACTTTCGTTAATTCGAACTGAAGCGGCTACCCCTTGCGGTTCGAATTAACGAGCTTTTACTGTATTTGTTTTGACAGCGCGTAGCGTTGAAGAATTCGTTTACAGCATCATTGGCAATGGCAATCCAGTTATTATTCATGTATTTTATCTCTGGAGAAATTGTTTAAGAGGAAGTTTTAGCTCGGGCCCAACTCCTATGCGGCATATTCAAATAAATGTAAAACGCAGAAACGCTTTTCTGAGATTGCCCCTGGATCAATTTTAATGGAATTTGTTGAATTTGAGAAAGTTAACTTCTAGTATCTGTTGGAAGTGGAAGTTTGATTTAGGGCCTGAGTTTTGTTTAAAATATATTGAAAAATTTGAAAGTGCGAAAAAAATAGAAGCACGACGTTTACAAACTAAAAGCTCTTCATCAAAAACAGATATAGCGGTTCTTCAAATGGCAGCTATTATAAGAGTCAAAGCCTAGAAATTCGGTATGTCAATTTGTATCTTACGTGAATTAGTTACGTGGTGCACAAGGGTTCTGCAAAAGCCGTATATCGATAATGCTAAATTGCATGAGGTTCATTTGTAACATATCAATTTTGTGCGCTGTAGATGTACTATTATATGCGATTCATAGAATTGTGATTTTGTTTTTCATTGGTGGGTTAGAGTTTTAAACGTGATAGTTTCGTTTTCTGAAAATTTGAGATTTGTGCCAATTTTTAATAAAAAATTGACAACCTAAATGAAATATTCGAAGCCAGAAGACAGTAGTATTTAAGTTTTAAATGCAACAAACCTCATCAAATTTTGTGCAGTGGTTGCCGAGAAAAACTAATTTACCTCCTACATGTATTTAGATAGGAGCATCCGAGATAAAGCTTCCTCTTAAGGAGGAGGCCAAGCTGCAGCGTGCGCCCCCCCCTCCCCGCCCTATGGTGCGACATACATATTTTTCTTTTTGCGCCTTTTGTGCCAACTTAAAATTATCGTTCCTACTTAAACTACGAGAAGCATACTCGATTTTATCACTATTAGTCATGGACTTTTCCATCAAAATCTCATCACATGTTCTGGGCGCTTGTCCCTCCCCTTAGTTTGGTACTGCAGACCAATTACTAGACATAAAGGCAGCGTCACGATAGAAGAATTAGATCACGCCTCTCGGAAATATATAACAATTTTAGTAGTCCAAGCTACATTTCTCATTCGTCCTACGTAACATGGGCGAAGGGAAGAGAAATTTCGCCGAGATGGGCCGCTTTGATCGTCAAGCATGCGAAATCTTTCAGAACGGCCATATCACAAATTTCATACAAATAATTTAAATATGGCCCCATGTAAAGTACGTGTTTCTAAAATGTGTGTTCCAGAGCATGTACTTGCGCCTTCTAGAGCATGAACACTCACCGTCATGCTCGAGAAGCTGGTCGGAGTTTTAATGGTTTCCAGTGCTTCGCATATCTGCATGCCGAATTGGAGAACGTTACGTGTTGTATTGCACATTCGCACATATTGGGGCTCTTGCGTAAAACAAGCAGTATTTATTAAGGTATTCAAGCTGTAGGCATAGCCGTCGCTAAGGTATTTAGCTTTAGATATTTTCACGATTTCTTGATAAACTTGCCTTCTTATGATTTTCAAAAAAATCAGTCACTGCGTCTGCTGCTAGAGGGAACACACGGAAGTCCAAGCATGCACGTCCTCTAGCAAAGGCACGCAACGCAAATTAAAGCTGTCACGTCAAAGTGAACAAGCGAGCGTGTGAGCCGCAACAAAGAGCAACGCGGTCAACGCGACACATATTTAGCAGGGTTGCGACAGGTGTTTCGAAAGGTACACTGTGCTTCTCGCGCAAAGTAAATCTGCACAAATTACTCCTGTCAAAACCGCCTGCAAGACCTTTCTTTCTTTTTTCTTTCTATCCGTGCACGTGGAAGAAATGTTCTTATTGCGAGCAAACGACTCCAAGGAATCGAAAAACGACAGTATGCATGCGAGAAAGAGCAGCTTTTTTTTTATATATATCTCGACGTACCACTGCGGCCCTTTTTACAGGGGCTGCATAAGGATGTAACAGATTTCTGGTTAGAGCAAGGACGCACTGAAAATAATACAAAAAAATAATAATGTACGGAGAGGGTGGAGCAGTGCGAGGGCCGAAAATGAGGCACGTAAAAATAAAGCGAGAGCCGCGGAGCAACAGCGTCGTCGGCGCATGTTTATAAATCCTTTTACGATCAGCCTTATAAGTAGCGGGTCTTTGTAACCCCGGCCGTCGCTGCCGAGATACTTTACGGGCGAGCGTCGCTTATACATTTTTCGCGACAGCAGCGGTGGACAGTGGCCGCGCCGTATGGCGTCTGCCGCATTCCTTTTGTGCTCGCCCCTCTGACATGTAGGATGCCGCACAAATATATCTGCCCGTTTTTTCTTTTCTTTCTTGTTTTATCGTCCGCATTCATCCTGTCGTACCTCGTAAAAGGAACGACATGGGCGATGTCTCAGCCGGCGCGTCGCCCGGCGGGCGCTCACATTGAAGCAGCGCGGCCCTTTTTTCCTTCTCTCAATCTTTCGCCCTTTCAAACTTTGCACGCATCTGTAGTCTTTCGTCCTTTCAAAAGCGTCCTCCCTCGTTGCCTCTACTTTGTCCGAAGGCTTCTTCTTCCTTTTTTTTTTTCCGGTGCTGCAAAGCAACATGCTGTGCGTCGTCCCCCTCATGATTTTGTTGTCCTTCTCCCTTTTTTCGTGGCTATATTGTGTTCGGTATCCACATCTCCACTTCGCTCCCCCCCCCCCTCCCCCCGCCTCTTTCGGCCCGTCCCGAGCCGAGCGTAGATCCCGCAGCAACGGTAAACGAGCATGAAAGACGCGCTTTATTGCGGCCTGCAGCCGCCGCGGCAGCCGGCACCTCACAAAAGCACCGAAGTGGCTTCCTCCTTTTCTTGCTCCTTGTCCCCTCCGTCGTTCATCGTCCCTGTCATGCCATCGCCGCGTCCGCGGCTTTTTTTGTGGTGGCCACCCCTATTTCCCCTCCTTTCGTCTCGGCGACGCCTCCCATTCTTGGGATGGAACGTTGGTTGTCACCTTCGCTTTTCACCGAGGTCGGGGAGGGTCGTCTATGCAGCGGTGTCCTCCTCGTCATGAATAAAGCCCCGAGTTAAAATGCGACCCGACGCGTCTCGACGACGTGCATGCGTGTCGCAAAAGGTGCCGCGCTGCACCCTCGCACCGCCATGTGGGTGTTCGGCATGCACCAGCTAGCGTGGCATCCGCTTTGGGCTCGAAACACATGGCTTGTTGCACAGTGTGTGTGCCGCGCCTCCACTTTCACGCGCGATGTTCGTCGGTCTCGTGAGATACTTTCAAAAGACATCACTAGTCCTTTGTCCAATTCTTAGGGTGCTTCCGAAAAAAGACACAAAAAAAGACGGTAACGGGTTTGTGCAAGCCGCTCGGTTTGCTGAAACTTGGGTTTCTGCGTTACGGGAGCACGTAGTGTAGCATTCACATCTTTTCATGGCGGAGTACACCGAGGTCGACCAATGATGCTTAGCACTGACATTAAGGTTTCACTCCCGCTGTTTACGACATGCTATTCTTTAAATATATACAACGGAAAGCAAAAGACAGTTGACCATCATGGACTACGAATTAAAAAATTTAGGCGTGGAAGAATGCGAGCAAACAAGCTAGATTTTTATGAATACCAAATATCAGACAGTGATAGCCTTGGCAGTGCATAATCCACCGCGCTACTTAGATTATGCAAATGAAGAGACGACGTAAACGGAACGTTATTTTTCTAGTGGAATTACATAAGGTTGGTAAACAAAAAGAAGTGTCTGTTTCCGAGATACGGCAAAAAAATCTTTACAGTCTGGCACGGCTGCAGGGGTCGGTATGCTCTAATCTGATTACATCTCCTGCTGCGTCAGGTTACACTCGTCCTCATAAAGAATTGACGCGTGCGTACAAAGCTTGACTGAGCATGGTCACAAACAAAGGGCAAGTCCTACATTCAATGCCTGATTGCGTGCAGAAGTTTTCGGCATTACGGTAAATGAGGTAATTTTAAGTGTCATTGCAAGTGAGGCAAACTGCTGTAATTGTTGTACTTCATCTCATATTATGTCTGTTTAATCATGTACTTATGCCTTGCAGCAACAAAACATTTGGCTTTCACGAATATGGTCACATGGTCAATTAATTGGTCACTGAGCCGTCCAGAGCTGACTATCGCTATATCTGTCATAATGTGATAGTGCTACAGACTACTTTGGTTGAGTTACCCAAGTTATTACATTCTCGTAATTCTTTATCACACTATTTAAAGTCTAGGAACTTCCTGCGTTTCGCTTCCTCATGGCCATTCGATTGATCTAGTGGTCAGGTACAGGAACGCACGTAGGAAGGACGTGTGTAAAGATGCCGAGAGAAAGGAAGCTCTGCAGAAATCACTACCAAACGTATCCTTTGAATTAGTTTTTCGATAGACTTCTTAGTTAACGTCTTCTATCATCCAGGTGTAGTTACATGTTTACAGTTGTGTATACGCGCGTTTGTTGAGCGTGGTAGTCGTCTGAAGCATGCGCACGCTTCATGAACTGTTGGCGATGGTTTTGTAGAGGCCCGATGTATCACCGATCTTTATTTCAATCTCCATGTTAGACCATATGGGCATTGAGCAATAGAATGCTTCCGTAGTAGAAACTCAGCCTTCAATGTATTCACCGCTTTTCATGGGTGCCACCATATTGCATATGCAGTGGAACCATCTATTGCCAGTCGGCATGCTGGCTTGGGCGAGCGCGTTCGGTCTTGTATGTCAGGTATACGCTCGGCGCCGGTTTCTGGTGGTTGGTCTCGCGCTCGCGCGGTCTGTTTAGTGTGACGTGGCGTCTTCTACATGGAAAACGGTACTTTGAGACGTACTGAAGTAGTTTAAGTCGGCATGGCCAGACTTTCTGCTGGCGTTGAGGCGGATGAACCACGCAGCGCGATATGTGCGCGCGTGTTAGAACCTGCAATCAGCCTCTGGGATCAATTGTGTATTTCGGAAAAATTCCATTCACTAATATGGCCTTATACCACCATTATCATTTAGTTCTAAGCTGTGGTTTAGGTGCAATGAAACATATGAAACATATGCGACGACTGTGACAGCGTGGGTATACCGTTCTGCTAAGTTGTGCTGTTGCGTTGCTCAAACTTACCTGTATAGATGAGATTGCGCGACTACTTGGTTCGATCGACAGGGTTCATTATCAAATAGTTTCCATAAATGGTTCCATCAATAAAATAGTTTTGGTTAGTAACAACAGCAATCCTTGCAGTATGAATACACTTGTCCAGCAAGGCAACCGTTTACGAACTGCGCAAGCGTCCGAAGCAGTGGTAGATGCTGTTACAGATATCTTTGCTCTATATGGCGCATCGTCCAAGGATGCGAGAACAACGTTTATAGATCTATAAACATTGTGCGACATGACCATGCGAGGTCTTGTTGCGCCGTTAGCCCGTTAGCCCGTTTTCCCTTTTTTTTTCGAGAAAGAGGATGATAACTGATTTCCTTTCTTTTTCGGTTTTGTTCGTCCCGTTCTCTATGACGCACTCACCCATATTACGGAAGTATGTCCTCACAAATAGCCGTCGCATTCTTCTTATGCGATCCGCCGTCTGTGTTACGGCTCTACAGGGCAAAAAAGGCAATGCCGAAGCACACAGCTTACATATATGTATACATGGACAATGTCCATGTATTGTCCATTGTCCACGTTACAATGTGCAAAGAAAAGTGCTTGTGACCGTGCTCGAAAAACTGGACAATCGCCCCTTCACAGAAGGGAAAGGTCTAGGACACTGGTCCAGACGGGTTTCTGCACTCAAGGCCTTAAGGGCTTTGCTCAAGTTCTTAAGGACATGTGAATTGTGCGAACGCCTTTGACTATTGTTGCGCGCAACATCGCGTTACTGTGTGCATTTTTTTTCTCTTTTTTTCTTTTTTTTCTTCTCTCTTCCTTCTCCTTTTATTCCCTTTACCCCTTTCCCCAGCACAGGGTAGCCAGCCGGTATTTACACTGGCTAACCTCCCTGTCTTTCCTTCCCTTTTGTCTCTCTCTCTCTCTTACATATATGTATAATGCATTAAATTAAATTATGGGGTTTTACGCGCCAAATCACCTATGGATTACGAGGAACGCTGTAACGGAGGACTCCGGAAATTTTGACCACCTGGGGTTCCTTAACGTGCACCTAAATCTAAGTACACGGGTGTTTTCGCATTTCGCCCCCATCGAAACGCGGCCGCCATGGCCCCTACTAGACTTGAAATGCGTGAGAACGATGCCGGTGAATCACCAATATTTGATAGCGCCTGGCGCTTCATGTTTCGTAGTTGCCTTAGGTTGGCCGTACACAAGCATGCACTCTTATGTTTCGGTTCCTATGCCAAGCGATCAGATAGTGAGCAGATTTTCTATTTCTTGCCAAAACGCAGAAGCTGGTTCCTTTCATTGAATGAAAACCGATACACTGAAAATAGTTCACAACGCATGCACGGTGGCTCATGGTGATGCGCGTCACATGCTTGTGCCCACAAGATATATTTCCGACTGTAGTTATCGATGCACCGACAGGCCACATACTGGTTCCCTGACGACCTTGTGTGAACGGACATTGCGTTTCACAAAGTACGAGCTAAAACATCTCCAAATCGTACCGCAGCACGCGACAACGATACTTTCCAAGCAACGCTGCGCCGGATCGCACAAGCCAGAGAGGAGGAAAGCCACGCCGCGCGCCCATTTCCCCTCGGCCGGTGGGAAGGTCTGTACCACTCGTACGTTTTCACAAAGCTCATCGTTTCTTTCAGCCGGTCCGGCTTGGACGCAGACATCTCGTCATGCTAAAATACGTTACACTGCGTCAGACGAGCCGCGTCTGACGCTTTATGTGGAAAATATTTCGAGCCGCAAGTATGCGTGCTTGTGATAGGAGGCTGCTTTTATAGGCTAATTTTTTTATGTATACATTATAGTATTTGTGTGCACTCCAACCCTCATGTGTCAGAAATGATCGTCCCACGTACTCAATTGTTCTGCCGATGCTGATGCACGTATAGTGACAGTTCTTGTGCGCTCGGGACTCACTTTTTTTTTAACCTATAGTGCTTGTTGAGGTTGCGTTCTTCTCTTTTTTTTTCATTGAAATGAATATTAGGAGAGTTTGGCGCCTTTGTGGTGACACCGCCTACACCTCGTCACTTGGCAAAGGAAACAAATTTGCATAAAAAGGAAGAATAGCGACGCAAAATATGGCACTCAGTAGAACACTGGATGAACAAAAAGTATACAGTCCAACAGTATATGAGTCGCAGAGTTCTGTGCATGAGTTCAGTTCACGTACGCATACATAAAGTCAGATATTTTTAACAGCCAGAACCTACAACACATGTAATGCACTGCAAGTACAGAACATAATTATACATATTGCGTAAAAGTTACGATCACCCCGTAAACCAATTATCAACCACGAACAACGTTTGTGTTACTCATTTAGCGTATTCGGATCATCTGCTATCTAATATTTTCCCAAAATGTTGGTGTCCTCTAAAACCTTTTTCAGAGCAAGAAGCGCTCTTTTTTAAAGGCCCGCAGTTGGCCATGGGCCAAGTATCTTTTTTAGAGTGAATTGTCTTCTGTTAATATCAACAATTTTGCTTGCAGTACCCTCCTTTGTGGGTCGTATTTCGCGCACTCGAGGAGAAGATGATGCACATCTTCGTCTGGATGGCCACAAGAACACTGCGGACTAGAGACACGTTTTATCCTGTACAAGAAGTGTTTTGTAAATGCAGAACCAAGACGCAGGCGGTGTACCAATTTTTCCAATTTTTTGTTGTCTCTTAGATTTTCCAGCATTAATAAGTTTATACATGGGCCTATAAAGTATTACTCCGAGTTTTTAAGTTTGCTGATCAAACCAGGTAGCTTTGCTGAGACGACAAGAAATCTTTCTCATGAGCAGACGGACTTCACTACGCAATAGGGGAAGATTGGTTGTCTCCGCGTTATTGTGCGCCCGATTCGCAGCTGCGTCCGCTGCAGTGTTACCACGAATGTTGCAGTGCCCAGGTATCCACTGGAATGCAATTACGTGGTTCATTGCGCTTGCTTTTGTAAGTTCTTTGAGTGTCTCATGCAATAGAAAAGTGTTCAAAGACTTTTTCTTATTGCTCTGTATTAAGGTGAGAGCGGCTTGCGAATCGCTAAAGATAACCCAATTTTGTGAATGTTTTTCTGATGCTTGGATCGCAAAGCTCACAGGATTGCAAACAGTTCTGCCACGGTGAAAGATGTCTCTCGGGATAATTTAAATGTTTGCTCTAGCGCTAGATGTGGAATGACGAATGCTGAAGCCGAGGCATTTTTATGACATGAACCATCTGTATAAACGTGAATGTACTGGGGATATAAGGAGTAAATTTGGAAGAGTGCCAGTTGTTCTGCGGCTACTATGAACATGTCTCTCTTAGATATAATCCCGTCAACCGATGATTCTATTTTAGGACATGATAAAATCCAGGGAGAGTAACAAGCATCCACTTTGCATAATTCAAATCTTGGTAATAATGCTTTATGTTCTCGAACAACATCGTGAATTTTGCTTTTGTTTCTTTCGGTAAGCGCGATATTTAATGGATGCTTCTCGTGTTGGGTTAAGATGCGATAAATATGTCGGCATGTTTCAACCGTTCGTATGACTGGAAATGGTGGGTGACGAGCTTCAGCAATTACTGAAGAACTCGAGGTAGCCTGCGGAACCCCAAGACACACTCGCAGCCCCCTTGCCAATAAACGTTGAAGACGTTCCTCAGGAGTTTGCGATAAACCATGGAGAATAGGGGCCGAGTAAGCAATTCTTTGTTTTATGAGTGCGTTATGAACTTGTAGTATAGTGGAGAGACTGATCGCCCCCCACGTTGCGCCAGCGAGTCGCCGAAGTACGTTTATTACTGCATTCGTCTGCTTTTCAATTGCGCGGATGTGTGAAGCCCATGTTAGCTGGTGGTCCTCCAAGAAATTTATGCTCTTTCACAAAGAGCAAAGTTTGCCCATTAAGCGTAAGTTGGAAATTATTCAGCTGTCGTCTAGTGAAAGGAAGTACGGCTGTCTTTGCGCATGATAGACTCGTGCCTCTTTCTTTTAAAAATGTGTCGATACTATCAAGACCCTTTTGCAGCGTTCTTTGAATGAGATCCAGAGGCCCATATGCAGCTTTCATCTGCGTACAGCGAATACTGTAGTCCAGACGGGAGTTTTAGTGGCAAGGCTGCCATGACACAGTTGAATAAAAACGGACTGAGAACACTGCCCTGCGGAACGCCCTGCGTGATGCTGTTTTTTGTATTATTCGTTATGTCTTAGTACAGTGATTTGGATTTTCGGATAGCTTATGTGGTTTTGAGGTGCATCAACCTGAGAAATCAAAGTGAACACAAAGAACTTGCCGCCAGGGGCACCCGAATCCACAACCTCGATCCACATGGCCCCTGACCTTGAGTGGCGTTGGCTAAGACTCCCTGAACTTGATATAGTGCACATAAATACCCAAGATAGCGCCCCGATTGATGACCGTCTCCATAGCACAACTGGTAGTGCAGCGCACGCGTGATCTGGTGGTTGTGGGCTCGGACACCATCGGCGGCAAGAATCCTTTTCGTCCCCTTTCATCCTCTATTTCACTTGTAATTTTCTGCATTTCAAGTTAAACAATAATTAAGTTCCCCTAAAGACATGGCTTCATTGTCTGTTGGCTTTATATGGTTGAGATTAGGAAAAACCGAGTCCCATGGTTTCCTTTCGTCTCGTTCAAACCGAATGATGGGTGCCTGTGCATGACAGTGTGTGCATACTGTGAACTTTTCTTCACTGCTTTTTCTCGACCTTCGGTCCCCCGCTCCAGTGTAGGGTAGCCACTGGGCTCAACCTGCATGGTTAACCTCCGTGCCATTCCCTTATCCCCCCCTTCTCTCTCTCTCTATCGCGCGCGCGATAGCCGGCCCTGAAGCGGCCCGTGCCATCCCACTGTTCTACATTTAAGGTTACAAAAAGTGCGCCTGTTTCACTGCATAGGTGCGCGAACATTGCGTAATGAAAATATTACGTCGAGAGGCCATAAAATGGCTCTACAAAACTATCCCACGGATTGATGACTTGCTTTCGCAATACAGCGGGGGAGTGTGCAACTGCCGCGACCCTTTGGGTATGCGTTCGCTGATATACAAGCCGTTCATCATTGCCAGCGGTCGCCAACCAAACACTGCCCCAAGCAGCCTCCTACGCGGCCTCCGTATAGAGAACTGCTCGGCCACATCATTGCACTACATTACAACCAGTGGGCGGGACGATCCAACAAACCTCGCAGCACGAACAACAGTGCGGAACCGTCCTGGCGTGCACTGCAATATGCCGCGTGCCTAGGTAGTTGGTTATACACAGGACCTGTGGGACACGCCCGTACAAACCGCGAAGCGCTATGGCGTGATTTATGATTCCGAGCAGTGCAGGTTGTTTCGGCGCCGTTTCGCCGCCGGGACTAATGGTGTTGGCATCTTGCCTCATTCTGCAACGAGGGGCGGTGTCATTGCTTCTAATTTATTCTGTCACGCACAGCTGCATAGCTGCATAACGGCTTCCCCAGAAAGCATATCAATGCGTGATTTGTTTGACGCAATTTGAGTTGTTCCGTATGTTTGTTCTCCGTCTAAACGTTTCGCCTGGAGTGTTTAACCACACAAATATAGTTATAGTGCTCAAACATTTGCCGCAAGCCACTCTGCAGTATTGGAATGGGAAGGATACTGTACGTATACAGCACCACTGTAATAGCCATGACACTAGAATAGTGGCGAAGAATATCAAGCGCGCGCGCGCACGCATGAACGCATGCGCACACAAACAAGAACAGAAAATAAAAATAAGCGGATCCCACGCACTGTGGGAATTGATGTAAGCGAAGCTACCTATGTTGTTTGCTTTGATAGAGTGATGTTGACGGCGAATGTGTAATTTCTTCAAAGTTTAGTCCAATATGAGGGAGTTGAGAGAGAGACAGAGAAGTGATAAGGGAAAGGCGGGGAAGTTAACCAGGATGAGCCCAGTAGGCTACAATGGGAAGGGGGATTGAAAGTGTAGGCGTGGTCAATTGACATTGCGTGCACCACTGCTGTTTGTCGGCGTAGTACACAGGACACACAGGGAGATGTGTTTGATTGAGGCGTTGTTGCGCGGCATTGTTCATAATATCTGAGAGGGTTGATCGTTATCATCGCCTCACATGGCACATCGCATCGTAAGCATGAATGGAACTATGAGGCTGTGCGTGACAAAACCACGATCGGATTATTTGATTATTTGAGATTAGTTTTGACATCCTGGAGTCATTTAACATGCACCTTAATATGTAATACACCGTCACGGGGTCGTTAAGGAATAAACATGAAATAAAATGAAATGAAATCTAAGTTCACTAGCATTTTAGGGTGAAAGCCTGAAGTGGCTCGTTGCGCGATGACCTTGAAGAAAGCCTGGCGTATATCGAGTGGTAAAAAAAAAAAGAAAGGAAACACGTGACCTTCTTCGAGAGAGTGGTGGGTGGAGAGGGGAGCGAGCGGCGCGCGCATACAGAAAAAACAGGCGTTTCGCTGCTGACGTCACGCGGCAGTGGTGGCGGTTTGGTGACAGTCGACTGCTAAGCGAGAGAGACGGCGGCGGAGGACGCTCGCACGGGGCCTAGCCGATTGCGCGGTAGGCCTCGGAAGTACGCTACGTCTGAGGATGCTCGCCAAGCGAGATAGGAGGTGCGACGTGAGAAGCGGCGGGAGCAAGGCGTTCGACCGCGAGTGCTGCTCTCCCTTGCGGAGAGGATGCAACTAATTGTGTTCGACTTGTGTTACACATTTTGAAAATCTGGTGACAGGCATGCTGCACCTTTAGGTAGCGCATCAAGTGCTCGCATGTGTCGTTGAAGAGGGAAACCCAAGGCGCCACAGGTATACTTCACACTGTGGCGCGTTATGTCTTGGAAGAAGTCTGACCCCTCCGATCGTACAACTTAATCCACTGCTGTACTTACACAGCAATATTAATGAGTCACTCCATGCAGAGAATGAGAGAAGTACATGAAGTCATGGTGTAGAGTTAAACTGCCAGCCAACGAGAACTTTGTGAAGAAGGATGCAATTTGTCGTTCTGCTGAGAGTTGATATGTTATAATTCTATTTAATTTCACAGATATGACTGTTTAATTATGCGTTTTATAACTGCTCCAACTGATACTGGGCGTGCCATAATGCGGTATTAGGTATTTTCAACCTCACGTATACGTCATATTTTGCTGTAGTAATGGCTTACCACAGGCGTAGACGCGAACCCCGTGATATTGCCACCTACGCTTTGAAGTATCAACCTTATTCTCAGTGGGTTAGGAATGTTTTTGTGTTACATGCCGTTCTCTTCCAAGAGAACACGCAGAATATATAAGTTTATGACATCTATTATTTGCCTACATCCTTACGGTTACAGTCTATGTAGTATACAATAATTACAAGACGAACAAACGAAAAAAAAATGAGTGAATGAAATAAGGAGCAGCGTGTTTGGTATGTTAAAAGTGTTCTTTCTGCACAAAAATTTATCTTTGTCCACAAAAAAAAATGAAAGAAAGTTCTATCGGCGAGAGATCTGCAAACAAGATATCTAGAGACCGACAAAGTGTCGGTATCTCATGCCGGCATATTGTATGATATCACCGTCCTAAAATCAGTTTGATGTTTGATGTTTGATACCTATGTGGTTGCGAAAGTGTGGTACAGTGCCCTTGTGAATTAGCAACATTACTCAGCTGCCTACCACGGGAAGCCCGTTACCAGGTCGTTGTTAACTGCGTGAAGCAGTACCCTAATAACGGAAGTCAAATAACAGAATTGACAATTAAGAGCTCAAAATACAATCAGAAGCCAGTCTAGCCTGGCTTCAGTTCACGTCAGCGCCCCATCAATGCCCACCGCCTACCTTTTTCCCTGTGTCTGTCAGAAAGAATAAATTAACAGCTTCGACCCTATAGGCTGGCAAAAGTTTTCTCTAAAGCATGGAAGTTGGTGCGTTACGAAGCGTGTAATTGGACGGCCATAATAAGTTTCGGGTCGAGTGACCTAATAGCATGGTCTTTCGTTAGCGTGCAACTAGATGGGGTGGAAACCGAGAAAGCGCAACAGCGGGTGAAAATCGTCCATGGTTTGCCCCGTATATATCGCCTCTTTTAACCTTAATTAGTGCCTTTCACGAGCGATCCACGGAGCTCGAGCCAGACCCGTACGAAAGGGAAAACATTGCGTGCGCTTATACAACACCAGGCGTGGCTTAACAGGGGAGACCTTTACGGCATGAAAATAAGCAGGTCACTATTTTATTCCCGGGACCTCAACTGCAAACGAGTCCTTTCTTAGACATCAGCAAACTCAAGGAGGTTAAGGAGATTAATCTATGCAACAACAAAGCAATCAACAGGTGCGTGTTATGGAAGGTAGTCTAGCTAGGTAAATGATAATGCGGAAGCTTACTAAGCAAGTATCATTTTCACGAAGACAAATGAACTTGAAATCTAACACACGTCTTTCAAAGAATGCTGCGAGACAGAGTTACTAAAACAAGGGGAATATCCGAGTTAACTTTCCCTCATAGGCTAATTGTATTTTTACTAGGAAGCTCTGCGATGATCAGGCACAAAAGGAAATGGTTGCAAAGCTATCAATAGCACCAAGACCGTTACCGAAGCCACAATGTAATTGCGCGCGTCTGTTTTATTCACATCGGCACACGCGCGTGTTTATCCTATACTTGATTAGAGTATGTGAAAGCTGCTTGAGAGCGATATTGCATATACCAGCTTTTGTCTGTATACAGGGCATCCTAGCTACAATGCACCAAGGTATAAAACTATGCAAATGCCACTTAGCTGGACAGAAAGGAGAAGCTCACGCTCGGAAAAATACTTTTATGTAGACGCATCTAGCAAGAGAGAGCTGTGTCCCAAGTTTTTCATGTTGCTTTACAATTTTCTCATTGACACTTTTCATGTAACTATAATATTTGTGAAGTTGATTACTTAACTCAGAATAATTGTGTAGTTAGTCGCCATCGAAGAATAAGTAATCTAAGTATCCCGAAGCGACCGCAAACACATTACCTTGGTTTTGTATCTTTATACGTTGGTGCATGATAGCTGGGGCAACTTGTACAACAAACAGATGCGCCTTTCCATGTGTTCTTATATATATATATATATATATATATATATATATATGTATGTATATACATATACTGATTTGTGCACAGCAAGTATACGGGGGCGCACAATAGTAGAAGCAACAACACAAACATAATAAAAAGGACGCATACATGTGCCTTGTCTTCCCCTGCCGTATCTTGTCAGGTTTGTCGTTAAACAAAATAGTTGTTAATAATGGTTAGTATTTGTGCTTTCTTCACTGTGTGACCTGTCTGCGTTACAAATGTGTTAGTTCCTCGAAGTTGCTCTAACCTCGCTGCTAAGAAAAATCCCGATGGTTTGAAAAGCTCCACACCCTTCTTTTTCAAGTCCCCGCAGCGCACACATTTCTTTAAGACGAGAACTCCTGAAAGTGAAACAAAACCGCGAGTTGGCTACAGTCGTGACAGCCGACGCATGCTATTTATACGTCAGGCACAGAGCGAACAGGGCAGTCAGACGTGGCTACAGGAAGCCAGAATTTTATGCAAAGTGCTCGCCGCACATCATTCCCGGCGTCACCACTGCCTCACCGAGTCGTAACTTCTGGCCGGCCCCACCAGCAATAACAAGATATCCAATAAGGCAGAGTGCCGTCTTTTTCACCCTCTCCTCCGAGTAGCGAGGCAAACGTGAAGCAACGGTACTTTCACGTTACGTATCCAGCGCGATCAAAAGAGATCGTCTGCCCTGCCGACGGCGGTGTCATCTTTGTTGTCGAATTTTCTTCCCCTTTCACTACTTCTCTTTTCTCTAGTTTCCGAGCCTCCGCCCTGAAGACATACGACGCGGCACAATCTCACAAAAGGTCTCACTCGTTCCTTGGAAGTGGAGCTTGGTTTGGCGCCGGAGCCTTGCTTGTCGTAAAAGACGCGCCCTCTCGCTCCTTCGACAATACAAACCTTCCCCCCTTTTTTTAGGTCTCGTCGCGTTCTGATCTCATTGCGGGAATGGCCCGGCTAAGCTGAAGCAATGGACGTTATACGGCATCGCGGACCCCTTGTTCCGCCGAAGCGTCGCTGCTGCTTCGGTCTCGCTGAAAACCGTAGATGACGAAGATCCACTCTTGCGTATACAGGTGTTTTCGAAGGTCTTGCAACCCTGCGATGCGAATAGCTGTCCTCAGCGTGGCCACCGCCCTTGGAAGCCCCAAGTGGCATCGCTGCTCTTCGATCCTCCGTTGTTGTGCAACAGCGTGGCTGTTGCTTAAGGCGCAGTGTTGCGATATGTTACGACTGCGAGAAAAGAGGCTTTTCATAGAGGCTAGATCCTCTATCATGTGATTTCTCTGTGCGTTTGTTCATACGGGGTGTTTCAGCAAACACTTTCAAAAGTTTTAGAAATCACCTGTGGCAGATACTACAGGTCTAGTACATGAGCAGGTCTACTCGAAGAAACCGACGTTACTTGCGCAAAAAAAATGCAATGTATAGGCGTCTAATTAACAAAAGTTGCCTAAATAAAAATTTCACCAATTACCTTATGTCACATACTTCAATTTACAAATTCTAGTGGGTGTGACTCCAAGGTGCATCCACTTGAATAGAATTGTGTGGATCACACTATTTACGAGGTATGGGCCGTCAAAGATGCGGTAAAAATGCACTGTCGTTCCAGTTACTTTCTTCGAAGTATCGCCGAGGGGATAGTGTCACCGAAGTGGATCGTTTCAGAATACGGCCCCTGGTTTCACACTGAGATTTCATTTCAAGTGGATCCGCCTCGCTAGCTGCCCGGCTGGAATTCACAAATTGCAATATGTGCCACAGGTTAATTAATTAATAACTCAATCTGTAAATTTCGGTTAATTGGTCGATCAAGAATTTCAATTTTTTCTGCAAGTAATGTCCGTTTCTTCGAAAAGACCAGCTCATGGAATAGAATTGTGTTATCTGGGATAGCCAATTCTTTAAAAAATGTCGGAAGTGTTCACTGAAACACCTGGTATATGTTTAGTTAACAATAAGTAAGGAAATATAGCTCAAGAAAAGTAAGCCACGTCAGACGTTTCTCCAATACGGGGCTTCGTTTATTGCTTTTTTCAAAGGGATCGAAAACAGAGTGCTTAGCAAACACAATTAAAAAGAAAGTATGGCACTAGCAGCTTGAGTAACCGCTTATTTATAGTAGTATGCATTCTACAACAAGCCTAGCCATATATTATAGCGTAGCGTCCTTCCAACGACAACTGCTACACCCTAGGTCCGCGTTTAATGTTGGTGCTAGATAAGCCGGTATGGTGTTGCGCGATCACTTTATGTGCGTATGTACGTTCGCGTACGTGTTGGAGAAGCCACATCATCGATATTCTGTCGGAGCTCGATCGCGCTTCCAGCTCGAAGGCGAAAGCACCCACGGGCGCTGAACTTGAGGCCGGCGTTTCAAAGAACCAGGCTAATGTGCTCCGTGCATTGAACTTTGACTAACCGAATGTAACCTACACCTCGTGAGCGCTCTGTAGCATCCGAACGTGAACAGTCGAATGTGGGATTAATGTGCCCACGGGTAACGGAAGGCGGGATGAAACAACGCTTCATCACGATGGCAGGAGAACGAATCTACAGATGTATACATGTTTCGCCTTAACCAGGAAGTCCCCAGCCTGTACTCAAATAGTTTTGCTATAGAAGCTCCAGGAAAACAACTTCGCAGCATTTAGATTCTCTGGTTGCACTCTCTGAGAAACGAAAGATAAACGACTTCTTGTCATCTACAGAAATCGCTGCATGGGGCTGTACTTGGTCTACGTAGCAAAAGTAATTATCTTGCTTATGTTTTTACGTTTTTTTTTTGTGCTGGTACGATTCTGTTGTAGTATCAATCGAATTCGGATGTCGTGTAGCGACAATATATAGTGTGCTCTGCGATTTCATTAAAAACCGTTTTCGAGGCGTACGACGGCCGTGTCACCGGAAGCAAGAAAATAATGGAAGACAGGGTGATGCGAAACAAGCGTTTGCGCATCATTTGTTGCAACGTCAGTTTTTGTGTAAGCGTATATAGCAATGCGCTACGCATGCCCGTAAAAGCGAGATCACACGTACGCTCGCCGACGCGGTCAAAATCGCTTACATGCGCATTACGCTTGCCGCGCCTGGCGAAGAATGGCGGTTTGTATCCGTACAAGAAACGCCCGACAGCGCTCACTCGCTGGGCTCACACACATGGGTACGGTTCTTTGCAGCGAAGTCCGTACGATGATAAGAATCTGGGTACCTTCTGAGCGGAAATCTTTCTTCGAAATTGGCCCTTGCCTAAATAATACGAAGGATTAGAAAACACCCCCTCCCTCCTCCCCTACTCATAGACGCTTTGGCAGACGCCATTTCCTACTTTGTTATTGACTGTGTTTGAAAAAGTGTATGGGCTATGCTTTATGTTTCCCGTTCTAAAATCGCAATTTATCGATATGAAGCGCACCGTGGTATGTATTATACGTTGGACATCACACGGTTAACGTGCACCCAATGCACGGCACTCGGGCATTGATATTTTGACTCCGTCGAAATGCCGTAGCAGCAGTCGCGACTTGATGCCGCACCCTCGGACTTGGCAGCACAATTCTAAAGCCACTACGCCAGTATGGCGGGTTCTGCGGTGCTACTAAGCTATGCCTTCTTGAATGATTAAGCTAGAACTGAAGTAACCTTCCAAGGCTGCTTTTTAAGCACTTGAAGAAAACACAACGAGGCTGTAAGTTGTAAATTCTATGCAAAGCAAAGAAGAGGGAAAAGGCACGCACGCGCACTCACATATTTGCCCATACAGTGAGAGACGAAGAAAGAACTTTCTTGGGAGTAGTTCAATCGCCGATCAAAGGCAATCGAACCGCTGCCTGATCCACTAGCGCCTGGAAACTGCCAGAGGATCAAATATTAACTGAACTTCGTTGAAATCCTCCAGTGGGCACCATTCTCTGCATTTATGTTCCACTGGAGCGACGGCGTGGCTTTAGCGCCCACCATTTCCTTTATGCAAAGCATTCCAACATTTATCCCTGTGGTGCTGCATAATCAACGAAAGAATAACGGCTATGGCAACGTATAAACTACGGCACTTTCGCCACAGTGGGTGACCCTGGTCCGTCGCGAAGAAAGACAAGAACTCGCACTTTAATCCTTTCAAGCTGCTTATGTTGCACGCAATGAACACTTGGGACTCGTATCACAGAGATTATTTGAACATAATTTAGCCAACCATAGCCAAAACATGCCACTTGTAAGCCCCCGGCGCCTCCTTTCTTGGTTTACTTTTTTGTTTCACCTAAGAAAGACCTCTAATCCGACGCAGTCCATGTGTTGCGCCAAAGGAGGCCTTTAACTGGGCGTAAGGTGGGCTTACGTGTACAGACAAAAAAACAACGTCCGACTGCAGTATAGCTTGGAGCCGCGATGGTAGAGTACAGCGTCGCAAACCAAACTCTGCCTTTGTTATACGGCCTGAGATCACGCGGGCATTAGCGGAACGTGCCGCCGAAGTGGCCCTCTTCAGTGACATTTCTTTCGTGGAAAATGCGCACTGCGCAGAACGATGAGAGCGCTAGCGAGAGCAGAACGCCGCGCAATAGCAGCAGCGCGAGTGCCCATAAAATGGAAGTTATCTCGCATTTCTCCACCGTAAAGCAAGGAGAACGCAACAAAAATCACCCACAGAGAAGTGAATAAGAAACAAAATACTCGTATCGTCTATGACACACGCTTTAAAAGGACGCCGCTCTTTAGCGTGAGCACCGAGGCACGCCATTTCCCAACCGATATTGTGAGCAGTATGTGCTTGGAGAGTGATCAGATTCCCGAACAAAACCAAGTCAAAACCACAGGCAGCGAAAACATTTTTCTCATTGTGTGTGTTTGTTCAGTAGAGTCTGTTTTTAAAGCGTTTGCCTTTTAGGGTGTAGGACCTCAACGCTTGCTTGGCTCGCATGCCTAAACGAACCCCGTTGCTGCAACAAGGCATGCTTTAATTTTACGCTCGTGGCGTCCGTCAAGGTAGGCCCGCAGAGGCCTCCCACCAAACATCTTGCTTCACCTCCTGGTGCATGCAGTGAGATCACGAAAAAGACAGATAAATAATTCCATATTGTCACGTGGTGGTGACGTTAAGAACACAGTAGCAATACTGTGATAGACAAAACTAACTTTTATTGGGCGAACCTGTGCCCACAAAACAGGCTACACTTATAGCACAACGATAGCGGCGAACACTGTCGGCGATCGTCGAAAATCTGAGCAGCGGTTCAAGCGCGTCGGCTTTCATACACAATCGTCGAATGTTCCAGACTAATCGTTGGCACCCGCGTGCCTTCCATAAAGTTCTAGATCATTCGCGTCAGGCGAATAAATCCGATAACACATGGTTCGGCAACAACAGACTGCGGACATCGATAACTTTCCAGAAACTTCGGATACATTAAAGCGCGTCCCGCGCTGTGCGATACGATTTCTTAGGCGGTGAAACCTGGTCGCCCGATAAATATAAATACACGTGTCAATATAAAAAAAAGACCCCCTCCCCCGTCAACAAAAAAAGTGAGACACAGAGAAAGCAAGAAAGGGGGAAACAGAAAACTATAGCACTGGTTCATTTTCGATCCTGATACTGATCCCTATTTCAAAAGAAAAGAAAGTGAAGATCCAATGCACCTGTTGAAATCTTTGTGAAGCAAAGCTTGAATAAAGCGATTAACTGAATTATTTTACAACTGTAACGGCAATCCGTACAATTTTGTTCACCTTCATGCTATGCAACGCGTACTATTATGAAGTGCCTACGTTTCGCCACCGCAATGGTCACAACTTGGTTGTCAGAGAACTGTCTTTTGCGCTTTGCGTTACTGATATAAGCTACACATGTCTACAAAGGACAAGTACAAGGGCACTGAGAACAATATGGACACCGATACCAGGCCTGCGTCGACAAAACAGCAACCACCAGCAGAATTGCTGCACGCCGACGGAAGTAGTTTAACCCGAGCATCTCCCGCCGGTGAATTGACTGAACAAGATCGGCAAATGGTTATCATGGTGCGATCACTACGATTCGCATGCTACTGAGCAAGCTGCAGACACCGACAACTCAAAGCGCATTGCAAATAGTGGATGCACTGAATCCGGTACTTGGAAGCCTCATGTAAGCACCATGGCTAACCCAAACCTTTCTTTTTGCACTGAAGTCAGAAGTGCGATGATTTTTCATTGGAATGTCAGAGGCTTGAAGTCCCGCATCTCGGATTTGCGCCAATTTGTCCTAAAGCGGTTTCCTATACTTGTTATCTGCGAACCGAATGTATCAACTCCTGACAGATTATCTGGTTACGAAGTTTTTGCTTCTTGCACATTCAAGGAACGAAGCAACATTCTCATTTAC
The DNA here is from genome assembly GCF_038994185.2 of Dermacentor albipictus. Lineage (NCBI taxonomy): Eukaryota > Metazoa > Arthropoda > Arachnida > Ixodida > Ixodidae > Dermacentor > Dermacentor albipictus. Next base: position 360,406,643 of record NC_091821.1, read on the forward strand.
ATCAGCACGCACCCGACCTGTTTCACATATTGTTTAGCCTCATGACTACCACAAATACGTATGCCCCCGCGTCAGAAAGAACAAAGTGTCTTTCACTCTTATTGGTTGTTACATCTTCCCATCAAGGCAGCTTGACTGTGAAAGACTGAAATATATATTAAAAGGAACTGATGAACCCTGGGTCATCACTGGGGACTTCAGTGCGCACCACTTGCCTTGGGGAAGCCCCAAGATCAACTCCAGGGAAGTAATGTTGTATTGCTTGCCTCCGACTACGACCTTTGCATCATGAACAATGGTAGCCCGACGTATCTGCAGGGTCCTGCGTTTAGCGGCTGCCTCGACTTTACCTTAGTGTCGCGGAGCTTCACGTCACTTGTTGCATGGTTTTGCGACATCTAGACTCACGGGAGTGATCACATTCCCACCTGTCTAAAGATTAATGTACTCACTCGGTCGTTCTTTCGTGGTGCCTTGAAGAGCACAGACTGAACTATGTTTACGCCGCTTATGGAAGAAGCGTGTCGGAGAGATTTCGACGCCAACGTCGACGACACCATCGCAGAAGCAATGAAAGCTGGCAAGTTTTTATTATCGCTGTCGTCAAACCGAACGGGTTTCGACATTGAACTTGAGAGACTTCGTGCGATTCAACGGCATGCAGAGCAACGATACAGACGCAATAAGAAAATTTATAATCTTAGAGATGTACGACACATTCAGAAGAAATTTCAGTGTCGCATAGACAAACTGGAGAATGAGCGATGGAAGACACTCTGTGAATCACTGTACCCTTGCAAGCCGCTTTCACATATCTGGAGGACAGTCCATGGTCTTCGTTCATCCCCGCAACAACGACACCCATTCGCAGCTTTGGCCCTCCATCTTGGCCAAACTGAGCTCGGTGGGGTGGAGGAATTCTGGGCGAGAGCCACTGGCAAGCCTGTCAACATCAAATTGATGTAAGTGACTTCCTTGAGGCTTGGGTACCTGAAATGGACGTATCCTTTACCATGGAAGAACTCGAAGCTGCCCTGGCCATTTCTAAGCGATAACCCTATCCAGGCCCTGACGGCGTCACCTATGGTTCCCTGGGAGACCTTGGACAAGGGGCAAGAAGAGCGCTTCTGAACAGTTTCAACAAATCATGGCATACAGTTCCCCGGCAATCAAAGTTAAGTCGGCTGGTACCTTTGCTAAAGCCGGGAAAACCTCTGTTGTACTTGCGGTATATCGCCCTATTGCTCTGTCTTTAGTGCATGCCGGAGATGTTGGCTTGCATGCCAACTCTAGTAGGCCCAGCATATGTCACTCTAGATGATGAGGGTGACGCATGAAATGACGCATTCACAGATACTGTAGACACGCGCAACATATATACAAATACACACTGTAGCTCCTGACGAAAGTGACCGCTCAAAAGGCTACAAGCGGTGCTTTGAAAGGTCTAGCCGATGAAGGACTTCCGTCGCGAAAATACTACAGAAGATTTTAGAGTCAGACTCTAGGCTGCTTCACGCATGCCTATGCATAAATATGTGAATTACATCATAAATCATCGCACGTATTGCACTCGGTGCTATGAGTGAAACCATTAATTGCAGTTTGTACAATAATTTTTCTTTTTTGTGTGTGTTTGTGTGTAAGCGACTTTCTTAACGGAATGCTGAGTAAAACGTGTGGTCACGTCTAGTAAGTCCACTCGGTTTGTGAAAATCGCATTTAGGGTTCCTATTACGAATGGGTGCGTATACTGTCGCTCCGCATCACAGTGGAGCGTTTGCGCCGTCACCGTGAGCATTGTTACATTCGCTTGAATATGCACTCCAGAAGTCGTAAGTACTCAGGGCCCTAATTCACAAAAGAACGCTCATGCTGTTTTATTCGCAAACAAAAAAAAAATTTACCCAAATGTGATGCTGGGCATGCTATTGGCGAAGGCAGTCGGCCAATGGCATATAGCCCTTACGATAGAAAAGCTCTATGATATCGGCCAGTTTTCTTATTGCATTGCACCGTAAAGCGAGTAAATTTTACGAGCTGTAATTTGAGGACGCGTGCGAGCTTTTTCGGACATTCAGAAGGCGTGGAACAGCATAAGAAAACAATCCCAAAGCACATATAAAGAGAGAGAGAGAGCGAATGATAAAGGAAAGGTAGGGAGGTTAACCAGAACTGATCCCGAAAAAGCACATATAATTTGTGTTAGCTGCATGTGTTTTTTCACCAAGCTCGAGTGGTTGGTTGTTCAGGACCCCTTTAATATATATCGAGAGGGTAAGGACTGGTAGTTGGCTGGATGAACAAGTCCTAAAGCACATATAATGTGTGTTAGCTGCATGAGGGCCTGCTCATCCACCCAACTACCAGCCCTTATACCCTCTCGATATATATTAAAGGGGTCCTGAACAACCAACCACTCGAGCTTGGTGAAAAAACACAGATCACGCATGGCATATGCTGTTGCGAACACATCTAAATCTTGCAGTCATGTGTGCAGCGTGGAGTTCGCAAGTGGAGCCCGAAGTCACCTTTTCCTCAAAGACCCTATCTGCAGCAGAAGCCTTTTGCTCACCCTTTTCGGGCTGCAATATTTCGTCGTATAGCAGATTCCTGTACGCGGCTGCAATTGGCCAATAGCTGACATCAGTCAACATGGGTGTTTGTATCAGTGCGCTTCTTCCAATACTGTTACTGTGTGTATTTATTGACGCAGTTTAATAAACAGACTGAAGTAAGCTGAAACCTGCGTTTAAAGTTTCCATGGGCATTACGTCCTTCCGGAGGTACAAGCATGGTACTATCGCAGACTATTGACTGCAAAGCTCGGCCATGCCCGCTTTCATCTATAGGAACGAAACTTTGGCCACACTGCACATCAGCCGTTGCGTCTCACTAATTTCTGTTTGTTCTGAACACTTAACTGACCTCGAACTACGCAACACTTAAGGTCTGACAAGTCGTACGCTTGCCAGCGCGCTCTCACTCCAGGCCGCTCATGGCTAGACGCCTTAGGCTTCGCTTGCTCTTGCGCAAATAGCGCAATTTGGATGTGGCTGCTAAAAGTTGGTCAAGCTGTTGCAGGACAAAGATGGTCCCCACCAAATTGCATGGCCAGACTGGAGCCACGTGACTGGGCGCTCGAGCCACTTTGCGTGTATTCGCGAGCTTCTTTCACGCTCGGAAAAACACTTTTAAGTTGCACGTATTGAGCAACAGAAAGCTGTATGGGGAGTTTTTCATGTCGCTCTACAGTTTTCTCATTGACACTTTTCATGTAACTATAATGTTTGAGAAGTTGATTAATTATATAGATTAATTATCTACTTAGGCGGACTGAAAAAATAATTTGAGTATCTCTAAGCGGCGGCAAACCGCGTTACCTTGGTTCTTACCAGCCACGCGGCATTCGCATATTTTTGAACTCTGGCTAAAGTTAGCTGCGATAGCCTGTATAAGCGAGAGTCCGGAGGGCGGCATCCATCGTTTAGCCGATGCACGCCGTGCCGACGTGCTCGAGCTAGCGAGCACGAAGGTGAAGTTTGTTAGACCTTTGGAAATGGTGTGATTATCATACGGATAAGTGCGAAAGGAAATGGGCCATTCATGTCACTCGGCACGAGAATAGCCACGTGTGGCTATATATCTAGTACAGTGTAGCATAGCAAAGAGATGGGACACCGTGAATTCAACCGTAAAATGAGGGATAGCCTCTTAATATGATACTTCGTAGGCGCGAAAATCGGCAGGGGCGTCTACGCGTACATCCATAATCAAATTTGAACGTCGCGTCACGGTGACATTCAGTAGGTGGTGTTGTGGGCCCCACAACGCTCCGCCGTAGCCTTCGCAGTGGGCATTGAAGAAGGAGCGGGAGCACCGGAAAGGGGACCACAGTTTATCTTTGATTGCCATTGACTCTGCCTCTGCTGAACGCATTGCAGAATTTTTCGCTGCAAAGTATTTCTGAAATAGTCTGTATTAACGTCAAATACATTGCTAGACTACGGTAAAAAGTAGTTCAGGACTCCTTTAAAAACGGTACGTGTGCGTGTTTAACTAGGAGGCACGCCAGGAATCAAAGTTTTTGAATACGTTACTCCTGCCTGTTAATTCATTTCCCGCTACCTGCATCTGCCGCTTCACCTTTTCATATATATGCACTGTTTCCCTCGCTCTATCTTTAACTCGAGGCCACTATTCCTAGGTGCACTTCTTGGGTCAGCATCGCTTATGGCTAGGGGTGGATTTCACGAAATCGTACTCATGTCGCATTGGAATGGCCGACAACGCTCTCTGCAATGGCTTTCTTTGCGAGGAGACGCTGGAACACATTCTGTGCGACTGTCCTGAATATAATGTTCAGCGACAGTCCCTGGCATCCGTTCTAGCGCACCTTGACACTATACCATTGTCCCTTGACAGGATTTTCACATGCCGCCGACAGAGGACATCGCAGGTGAAGGCGACGAAGGGATTACTTCGGTTTTTGAAAGAGACGGGATTGGACGAGCGGCTGCGACAGTGATATCACGTACCATGCCAGATTGATGGACTCTAACGAACGATGTGTTATGTGCTCTCTCTCTTCCCCTTCCCCATCTTTCATCACCCCCATCCCTCCCCCATGCGTAGCGTAGCAAACCGGTTAAGCTAAACTGGTTAACCTCCCTGCCTTTCCTTCTCCACTTTTTCCTTCCTTCCTTCCTTCGAGGGTCAGCGGTTACGCTTGAGCAGCAGGCGGAACGAGAAAAGCACCAAAGCAGTACGGCACGTCAGAAAAAGCAGACGGATGGGAATTGACGTCGTCGCAGGCCGCCTATCTCTGTAAAGCGCTTGACCAATCAAAAGGGCTGCTGCCGTTGGATCCGCCCCGTTGCGCCTTCTAAAAAACTATTTTCACTGTCGCCTTTCACTTCGCACTATTCCTGATGACATTAAACGTATGGAAGCGCTTCTGTAAGGGGAACAGAAAAATATCGTGACGTGGCCCTTTAGGTTATTTCTCTCCTTCTCTCTCTTTCTTGTCCTTATCACATCAGGTCGGGCAGAAGGCAGGCAAAGCGGGCCTCTGGCTACAGATGGTGCGAATCCTATTAAAGCGCGATTACCGAAAACGAATTACCGATGCCAGGTTCCGCCTCATGGGCAGTTTGAATGAGGAGCAGCTTACATCTGCGTGTGAGTGCGACATTTTGCGATGCCGTTTCCGTCTTATCCGCCAATACTTTCAGAATTGCTTCCTTCACCCCCCCCATATATATATATATATATATACTTCACCTGGTTTTGCGTCGTCCTCCGCTCTTCCCGAAATCCCCCTTTTCATAGCGACATTTCGTCAGCTTTCTACGGGAAGAAAGAAAAAAAGGATCAAGAAGACAGATCACACAAGGCAAGAAGAGAATAGTCAGTGACGATTTTCTTTTTTTTTTCTTTCAGTGTAATTCTTACAAACGGCTCAATTTTCCACTCTCTCTCTCTCAATCGTTTGAAAAGCGCGATCATTCTGTATAAACCTAAACAGCATAAAGCATGGCGGGCGCGCACACCTTCTGAAGCCCATCTTCACCATCTCATTTACGCACACGTTGCATTCCTCTTTTTTTTTTTCATCTTGCTTTCGCCCCCACCTTTCCTTTGATTCCTCGACCTTTTGCTGAATGCACAGTTTGCAAAAGCGGAAGCAGCAGCAGCAGCGACCAGCTTCTACGCCTCAAGATGCGCTCGTGCGCGCCAGCGTTTTTCCGCTCCACTGAATCATCGTTCGCGATGAAGCGCGACCAAAGGTTGAATCTTTGGATTATTCCTTTATCTGTTTTCTGCCCTTCGTTGGTGCGCCCCTCCCTCCCTGTCTGTACTGCTGTTTTCGTAAATCCGTCCTGCTCGCATCTCAAACTGGGGTACGTTCGCGCAATCAAATTATTTATTTAAACTTCGCGATGCCTGTATTTTGTGCTGTCCAAACGTTTCGATCAGCAGCGTTTTAGCGTCGAAAAATGACGTAAGCAAAAAGAAATGCTGAACGTCCACGGGAAACAGGGTCAAGCAAGCACGTCTTTTAGACCGCTCCTTGTTCGTGCATTGTTGTACTGCAACAAACATTATTTTATATGTTGAGATGTTGACGTTTGATTTCCGCTCGTGTTCTTGCTGTTTCAGAATATTCAAGCCCATACTGAAGTTTTCGTTCTTTCTTCGTTGTTCTTTTTTTGTCGGCGTTAGTCGAGCCTTACTGCTTGTTCTTTTCTTCTGTTACGGCTATTCCAAAATTAGATAAAGGGACGACGTTTAACTGTGTTGCGGCTGAGTTGGAAACTGGAGCTTACGTTGAGTGCATAGCCAGTAGCGTAAGCTTCACATAAATTTCAGTTGGCTTGACCTTTTATTACTAATAATATGATTTGTTGTAACTGTGATAACAGTAACGTTGGTAACGATGGCATTATAGTTTTCTGCATTCTGCACGCCTCACGAATGGGAGTGGGTGGGATGTGGTATTCGAGCGGGGAATAGGTCAGTGAGCTTTTTCGAGGCAAGGGGTGCCTACTTTTTGCACCAACAACGTGGTACAAGTGTATATGGATGCACAAAGACGATGAGCATCAGAAAACGTATTTAGAACGCGATAATGGGGCTGACTGCGGAGCCTTCGATGTCAACGAAGCTCCACCGAAAATGAAGCACGCCACATAATCCAGCCATAATAAAATTTATAGTATAAATTGCTTCGAAGAAATTGAGACGAGCGGGGAGCGACTTACTCACTACCTTGAATTATTACGTAAGCGTTGTGCAGACGCCAAAGAATTCGGGTCTAGCACAGCGAATCGCTTTGTCCCATACACAATGGCAAGGGAGCCTGAAGTGGACGCAAAATAGTGCCAATTAAGTATTTAAGGAGTGTGTTGTTGGATATCAGTCCACGGCGTCATGTACAACATAAGAACAATAAGTTTGCGAGGTTCGTAAGCTGAGTACTCATCGAAGGCTTCTGTTGAAAGTGCCAACACACGAGATAGAGAACGAAAAACTTAGCCCGGGCACCATGCGAGACCTCAAAAAGAGAGAAAGACTGAGAAAAATGGAAATTTGACAGTGACACTGCAACAAAAGGAATATATGAAAAAAAAAAAACTTCCACAAAGTGGGGTGCCAAGATAGGCGATTGGCGCGACCAGTGAATGGGGTCGGGGCTCAACGGCGAGCTCCTCCCTGTTTTTTCAAGCGGGATGACGGTCTTCGGAGTTATTTATCCACGCTCTACCTCCTTGCGTCCTGTCTACAAGCGAAGGTCGTCAACGTTTCGCGCAAGGCTTTTCCTCCGAGAAGTCGAGCATCCGCTGGAAGATTGTTTTTGCTGCCGCGCCTTGGTCGGGGCCCCTCACTCTGGGCCATCGACTCGCCCGAGCACTATCACTCGACATTGACAGAGGGGAAGAGGGCGAAGAAACCCACCCGCAATACTGGGGAAGATAGGGATGTGGTGAGGAGGCCGAAGGAGCTGGAAAGGAGGAGGTAACGGTGTCGTTTCCCTAAGAAATTTCTCCTGCCCCGCGGCTGTGTGGATCTGGATCCCTGCCCGGTGCATGTTTACGCGCATTGTGTGGACTCCCTTGGGTGCCTGTTTTCAGGCCGAGCTCAATTTGTGCCGCGATCCTTCTCCCGCTCCTCCCATTTCTGTCTTTTTTTCTTAGCCTCCACCTTTAGGTTGGCATACGCAGACCTACAAAAGCGGGAGCCTTTTGTCTCTGCATTCTATACGCTATATTCCCTTCTTTTTTCCTCACCTCTTTCATGCTTCTATCCGTTATATTGTTTTGGCTCTAGTATTCTCTATTTTATTACTCTTTTTTTGTTTTATTCCACAACGCACTGCTGAGGCCTATCTATTCTGGCCGATCATTTATCAGGGCAGCTCTGAAGAGCTTCAGCATTGCGGGACAGCCCCACTTCTCCTGGAATTTTTTTATTCTTTCTTTTGTTGGACTCTTTTCGCTTGATCCCGGTTTGCCGACGTTCCCGCCTTTCCCTTCTTTTCTTTGCGACTCCTGGAAGCGCTCATTGTTACCACTCCTTCGAAAGAAGATTAGGCGTTCTTGCGACACTGGAGCGGGGCGAGAGCCGCTTTCACATATATTGCCTCGAGAGACCATGCCCTGAACTTGACACAGGCGGCTGCCGCTGTGCTCGACGGCAGTTCTAATACTGATTACGACCTGAAGTTGGCTATTAAGCGCGAGGATCGATTCCGCCTGAAAGAGCTCTTTGAGAAAGCGCGCATGCAATTCAGTGCATGAAAAAGAAAAGCCAACATATACGGAAAGCATTTGCCGTCGGACTACTTTTCGCGTACGCTAAGTTATACCGTGATATATTTACACTCGTCACTGGCGTTCTCAACACACGCAAGCTTCACTGGAGCGGTGCTTCTTTGAGCACTTTGTGAAATCTTCTGAGCAACGGCGGATGAAAAAAAAAGGAACATTGCACAGAGAATAGCTGCAGGCAGCAAAACGCTGTAATCCATCATTGCAGCAGCTTAGCACTTGCCAAGTGCACTTGCGTCTTTTGGAGTGACGTCCCAGCTGTTTGTCGCCATTGACTCGCACAAGATGGCTTGCATACTGCGTGAACGCCGCTTATGTAAGAAGCGCGTCTGCTGCTAACAACGCTTTAAAGCAAGCGTGACTTCTTCGTTTTTAATTCTTAGGTTTTACCTTCCGAAACCCCGATATGATTATGAGACATGCCGTAGTGAGGGACTCCTGATAATTTTGATCACCTGACGTTCTTTAACGTGCGTCGAACCCATGGCAGATGGCGGTTCTTGCATTTCGTTCCCATTAATATGCGGCCGCCGCAGCCAGGATTTGATCCCCCACCCACGGGCGTAGCCGCGCCTAATGAGGTGTCTGAAGAGGGAGATCTGAAAAACATTGAATATCACAAGCGTAAGCTGCTTGTAGCAGTCTTGGGCCCTTTACCACCTACTCTGACGCCATGGTGGGCTTCCAAGGATGTCACCCTTCGACCGACAACGTCAGTGGTCTCGCTATGTCTGTTTAAGAGCAACCATTGACGAGTAGATATGAACAGTGCTCGTTTCCTCGACGTCAAAGGTGCATGCGTCAATGTATCCCTTAAAGCTCTCATAAACTCACAGGCGGAGTTCGAATGTATGCTGCAGATACAGTAATGGATACACCACCGCTTCTATTAGTCGCATTTCATCGAGCAGACTGTGGATGGCCCCTCTTAGAACACTATACGTACCGTTGTGTTGGGCAAGGTCGCATGTTGAGTCCTACTTTATTCAATAGGGTACTCGTCAAACTATCTGAATGCTTACCGCGTATCGTTGACCTACCAATACATGCCATCGGCGTTAGCATTTGGCGCTGTGTGGTGAAGGTGGTGGTAGTGCTTGCTGGTGGTGGTAGTGGTGTTGCAGCAGGCGTGGTTAGCCTGGCATACATAGCCGGCAATTGTTCCGCCTGAGCCTCCTATGAGTGTCACTGTGTGTGTCACCGGGTGTCGAAGAGCCCCGTGTCTCGCATGAAGCCAATCAGCAGCCGTTACGTCCTCTTCCTGAGTGCCGCCAGCCCTCCGGGGAAAACGACGTCTTCAAAGGTCCTGTGCGAAAGACCATTCTTTTGCAGGCTGTTGACCATCACTTTCCTTTCTGTGTCGAACTGCGAGCGTATCCAAATGAAGTGTTCGATGTCGGCGATATCACCACAGAAGGCACAAAATGGCGAAGCGCATCGTCCAGTCTTGAATAACCAAGCCGGAGTGTATCGGAGTCCCTTCCGATATGGTACAACAGCGTTGCATCTTACAGAGTAAGTCCATGGGGCAGACAGGCTGGGTGCAGAGTTTGGTGGATCGCCCTCAAGTGAAGGTGACTTGCTTTGCGATGCATGTATGGTTTCAGCAGGGAGAAACCATGACAGCATTCTACCTTCGACGATAAAGTTTCAGTGCATCAATCGATCAGAGCGCGCTGACCGCTTTTACGTGCAAGCCTGTGTCCTAGTACACTGCTTTTTAACAGAACTCAACATGTTCCTTATTTCAACTACTCGTCGCTCACTGGCTGTCGTGATTAACCGCGACCTCTCATGAGGCCGACATTGCCACTGTTTCAGGAAGAACCTTTCTGCCATAGCTCCGGAAGGAAAATATGGATTGTACAGGCACAACAGTTGTACAGAGCTTTTCATGAGGTTCCTATGTTACGCTTTGCCAACACTATTAATTACATGCAAGAATAATGTTCACGCCTTGGCGAAAACTCAGTGCCATGTCCCAGCCACTGAATTTCAGTTGCAATTGTCAGCACACGGGACAATCGGAATCCAAAGGATGTAGCTGCCCACTCCCGCAGGGTACACGTATTCATTCACCATCTTTCTTTTCTTGATGATCTATGAGGATCACTTAACTTCTCTGCTGGCACCAAATCCTCCAGCTACATTTCCACGGATTAGCACCACCCCTTATCGTGACTGTAGACCCTCAAATCATCAACCATTGGTAATGCATTCTGCTGCCTTCCAGTGCTTCCGACAGACCCGAGAACCTATGCAATGTAAGGACAAAGGTAGAACAAGCGTTACTGCGGCCGCATGGTTCCTGAAGTTAGAAAGACAAAGACTAAACGGTCGGTGTCACTGCGCATTTCACATGCCATTGATAAAAGGCTCCGCCGAAGGGGTCACTGAAGTCTATAGGTTTTTTTCATGGTCAAAAAAGCACGCGAAGCAATTTGAAGTGTGGTGAACCTAAAGTAACATATTCATTCTCTAGGCATAGGCTATCCATATCATAAGAAATGTTATTTAATTGCGTACCTCTATCTCTTTCAAGAAATATAATAAACTTTGTCCTGTGTGTATATTTAAATCTATTGTGTATGTGCATGGTGTTACAGTGCAAATTTAAAATAATGTTGAAGTGAGAAAATAGGCATGAGGCAGCCACCACTAGTGCTTCTAATGCGCTTGTCCTTCTTTTGTCGGGATTTGCAGAAATAAAAAGAAAGTATGAACTAAAAGCCGTGCACCTCCGGCTCACCCATACTGAAACGGGGCGCTTTATTCTGTCCACGCTTGGCTTCACCTACCATCAGCAACAGGGCCCCAAACAACCGATCCCGACCGACATCCGTAGCTGGATCTACATAGACCCTATCCCTAGGAATATGCACCCTGAATATAACAGGGCCCGGCGCCAAGCTCGGGCCGGAGCTATCATAAAAGCCCTTGCCAACGTACCTGGCGTCACATTTGTTGATGCAGCCCGATACTCCCATGGCACACGATTTGTGGCCGTTGCCACACGCGATGGAGCCCTACACCATGCCTGCAGCGTCACTACCCCCACTGCAGAGACGGCTGAAGAAGTGGCCATCGCTCTGGCCACTTTAGATCCCACCTGTCACACCATAGTGTGTGACTCTCGCTCAGCCGTTACTAACTTCAGCAAAGGGCGTATTTGTCCCCAAGCACTTCGCATCCTCTGCCAGGCACCACACTCTAAAGACAGCATAATCTCCCTAACATGGATCCCGGCCCATGCGGGCCCTGTCCACCCACACCTCCCCAATCTCAACGAGGTCACCCACTCCATTGCGCGAGGCCTAGTCAACCGCGCCGGAGTCACTGGAGATGAGTTGGACACCAGGGACAGTCTGACAACTTATAACGATCTTGTTAAGGCCTTTTACCTGAGTCGCCGAATCTTCCCCCCGCCTCACCCAAAGTTCAGCCGGGCGCAGGCTACCACCCTGCGTCTACTACAAACAAACACGTACCCTTCACCCGCCCGCCTCCACCTTATATTTCCGGACGTCTACACTACCCCCAACTGCCGGTGCTGTGGAATTCATCCGGCTACGCTTTCGCATATGCTATGGGAGTGCCCAGCACAGTACGCACAGACTAACACCACGACTCTCTCGTCGAGGTTGCATGAGGCTCTGCGGAGCTCCACCCTCGACGACCAAACCTGGGCGACCCAGCACGCCCGCGAGGCGGCGGCGAGGCAAGCCCTCGACGTCCCTTCGTGGGAGGCGTAGGCCCGGCCATCATAAAGTGCTGGTTCTGCAATAAAAGTTTATTCCTCCTCCTCCGCGCCAACAATGATGCAATGAGCTATTAGCCCCATTAGGATTTGCAGTGAAAAGGTCGCGGTAAGTCAAAATAAACCTCAAATGATGTGGGCGATAAATATCTTGTAATGACACTATAGGTGTAGGTGCGTAGGGGCGGGGGTGTTCTTCAACATCGCCCGAAGGGGGTGGCTCAGCCTCTGGGAAGTTTGATGGCAGTTTGATGGCACTTGCAAGCTGTCAGCCTACCCAAAATCGCACCGATCACTGCAAAGCTATGTTATCTAACTTGGACTTTATGCAGAACGTCACGCCGACGCCGACGGCGAAAACGCGCCTGGAGTGTCCTTATGATTGCTATCGCAATAATATGTGTAGTACTTGGGGGAACGGCGTGCTATGCAAACACGCAGTCAGAGTTAGAGGAAACGCATGCAAGTTATTCTAGCTGGAGCGAAGCAGGCCACAAAGGCTAGTTCCCCGGCTGACGTCACCTGACGGCTGACGTCACCTAAGCGCCGTTCGCAGCGCTGCCGTCGGTCGCGCACGAGGCTAATTACGTTAAACCAGCTGTGCTGCACCGTAGTCACGGCTGAAAAATACGAAAGCGCCCAGCTTCTCGATTGTGCCCGCGTTCCGGCGGCAGCTCTCTTGCGATGTGCGCCCAGCGACGCGCTCGGAACTTCTCCCTTCACAAGCCGAGCACTGCTTCCGTGTGTTTGCGCATTTCGGAGCTCCCCCCCCTCCTTTTGCGTACCCTCACACCGTCAGGCGGGAGCCGACGTTGTTTGACGCGGAGGGTGACCGTCGAGGCGAAGCGACGCGAAATTGTCCAGGAGAGACGAAACAGTCGAATTCTGCTGCTTCTGCGACGCCTGCTGAAGAAGCGTGGCAGGTGTGCACGCCAGCGCGGCCGGCGGCAAACACTGACGTGATTCGCCTTTCGTAATGGGACCGATACACGCTGCCGAGAGGCACGGCAGTTTCGGCTCGTCTCGTGGCACGCAGGTAGCGTTGTCGTTTTCGCCTTGTCTTTCTTTTGGCTCTGTACCTACGCGTTCTGTACGGTTTCTTTTTTCGGCGACACACTGTGCAACTGTATCGCCCACTTTAGAATCGAAGCTGTGTGCACAACGCGCGCGCAGTCACGAACACATCCCTCACTCCGCCCTTTCGATCTCACTCTTCGACCGTTCGGCATCGCCGATTCCCTCCACTATGGAACCTCCTTTATTCCATCGCATGCGCCTCTTTCTCCTTTAAGTCCTGTTTGCTTTACGGCCACTGTTTTTCTCCTCCCCTCCTCTGTTGACTTTCGCGGCTCACAACCATCGCGAGCACTTACGCTTAGAAGCACGCGCTCATATCATGTGCCACCTAAGGACTAAATATAAAAAAATACGAGCAAGAAAAGAAGACGCGTAGCCGAGTACAAACACGCGTAGAGCGCCAGGGAACCGCGTAAGCGTAGGTATACAAACATATGCGCCAGTTGGACCCTCTGCGGCATGACCTACGCGGGGACACAGATGGACCGAGCGGTAGATATGTCTTGATGGCTTCGCGCACGCTAGGAGGCTATAATGCAAATGAAGATGGGATATAAGCCTCTGCAACGTGCTCCCGTCTTGCTTGTCACAGGTGCCGTAATGTACTCAGTAGCACTTTCGCTATGGACATTTTCCAGTGGTGTGCCTTTCCCGTGTTTTTAACGAGGTTGTTCACGACATTCTGCCAGATGCCAAACGCAGATTTCACGGCTGGAAAAATAACGCTTTAGTTTGCGTCAGCCATCTTACTCGGGTTCGATTTACTGTATCTTGCTCGTTGCTTTGTGTAAAATAAAAATGAAAGTTTCGGAAAAGCACAAATACAGTGCCCAACGCAAGGAAAAGCCATCGTTTTAAATAAGATACTATTCAATTATATTAGTTTGTATCTACTACCAGGTTACGGCTTAATGCCAGACCGTGCATTGCGTTTTGTGACCTATTGTTAGGGGGTCATTTGTCATGCAGGAAATATATATATAAAGAAAGGCACATCAGGGTTTTCTATCCTTTCATGTATACATTAAGTGAAGTGCCCTGGAATTAGCACAGGATGCGTCATCGTCACTAAAGCCGCAAAACTTTTTTAAATAGTGTAATAACAAATCCGCATGCTGTTCTTGCCCCGATGCAGTAAAGAATACCGCACCCTTGCGTGACTTGTAGTGGTTACCACGTCCAGCTATAGTCGTGTGGCTGCCCCATTAGACACGGCTTAGTCAACAATCCCGCAATGTCCACATGCAATACCACCGGCTAACATGCTGTTATCTGATGGTATTGCTTATTTTCTGTCATCCCTGTCTAAGCCATTCTCTTCTGTATTATAATCAGTGTGGGGCAAACTGAACTGTAGGATTGCCGGGAAGTATATAAACGTGCAAAACGTAGTCCACGTGCACGCACGCAAGCGTGTGTGTGTATGTGCGCGCGCGCGCGCATGTCTTTGTGTGCGTGCGTGCGTCTGCCGGTGAGGTTGGGCGCCGAAATTCCAGCATTCAGTAATTCAGCAGCACGATGGCGTAGTGTAGAAGTGTCACCTTGCGCTTCTTATTGAGCAACTCTGGACCCCTGCAAACTGGCAGCTTTCGAATGACAGGTAGACCTGGCTTTGGAAACCTACTGGCATTTTAACTGTGACAGAATGCCAGTGGTTTGAAAACTTACTGTGGTTTAGTTCCTGACTATGCGTCAATCACTCCCAGCTGTCAAATCTGCTGTCCCCTGAATAATGCAGCTATCGCAATGTGCGCAGTCTGTCACAATATGCGCATACCCACGATCGGCTTCGCGAAGTGCATGCGATGAGGCTGGGTTCAGCAGCTACTACCGCGCTCATTCGACCTGACACCATGTGAATGCATATGCCCAGTGAAGAAAGCATGTTTTCTTTCTATAAACAAATGTCGGAAAACAGACACGAAGTTCTAAGAAAGAAATATCAGTTGACTCGGCAGAGTATGATAGGTGATGACGTTTACATTATACCTGTATAATAAGTTTGGCCAAAAGAAATTCGTACGCTATCAACTACAACTTATACGTGCGCATATGCCAGTTATATTTTTGACCACTAGGTGCTGTCTCTTACACTGCACCCGTTGTGGCATGTGCGCTGTATATCAATCGTGAAAGGTGCACCAACAAGTCTATGTCTGTAGTGTACTACCAATACCTTATCAATATGACGACGGTACCTCCTCAAAGAATGGCATAATAATAATCTTCCACACATTGGACACGCTAACTAATGGAACGTCAAATTACACGTGGTCGAAATTCCGTTCTTTGCTTTATGTGGTTTGGTCTCGAGTGAGTGCAAATATACTCTATGAATGGAGAACATAAGAGAGACTCGGAGCAGAGCCAAAGCCTTGATACTGCATACATGGCAAAATATAAACACGAGAAAAACAATACACTGCTCTGTCGCATTGCCTGAAAACTTCTCAAAGTTTTGTAAACTAGTCTAGACATTGTAACGAAGTCTTGCACTCTAAAGGACCTCATCAACTAGAAATGCATCCTTTTTCTGTCATAGGCTGTGGGGGTAATCAGGAGATGGGCAATCGTAGAGCGGTTTTTGTCTGAAGTAATGAGCGTTCCCAGGCGTCACATTTGTTAGCTACTAGCTTCATTGCTTAAATTTTGTGCGACATCTTGAGCAATCCTCAAATTGATAAACCGATAAGGAAGTCATTGGGCTGGAAACAGCGCGCGCAATAACTTTTTTTGCTGAACGGCAGGCCTATTTACCGAAGCTCTTACGATATCCTCTGAATCTCACGTTGAGGCTTGTGCGGAGTACTGCCGTTGCAACTCAATGATCACTGTATGCTGGTGGTGGTGGTGGTGGTGATAAACTTTATTGAAAGGGGGAAGGGTAAAGGGGGAGGTGGCTGAGCGTTAGGGCTCAAGTAAGGCCATGGGCCTGCTTGGCCTTTTCCGCCCAGTCCACCAGTTCCAATTGTCGGTCGACGTCCCCGGAACTGAGCCAGGCTGTCCAGTCAGTCTCGCTGCTGACGGGGGGATGAGAGAACGGGAGCGAGGTGCATTCCCACATTATGTGTGTGAGTGTTCCTGTTTCTGAACAGAGCCTACATTTGTCGCTTTCCCTGCCCCCTGTGATTTTGTTAATGTATTTTGGGTGTGGGTATGTATTTGTATGAAGTCGCCGAAACGCGACCGCTTGCGTTTTGTCGAGTTGCTTGGCCGGTGGTGGGAGCGCGCGACGCCTCAAGCGATACCGCCTACAGCCGCCTACAAGCTGCGGACGAACTCGGCGCCGGGTTCGGACCGCGTTACCAACAAGATGCTACGCAACCTGGACGAGGCCGCAATGGAGCAGCTCAGAGAGTTCATGAACGAATGCTGGAAGACGGGCGCCATCCCGGAAGAGTGGAAGACGTCAACGATCGTCTTTATACCAAAACCAGGCAAACCACTCAATGCGGACAACCTCAGGCCGATTTCACTGACATCATGCGTCGGCAAACTGATGGAGCACGTGGTCCTAGACCGTCTCAATGAACACGTAGAAGATGGGGACGAGTTACCCCACTCTATGTTTGGTTTCAGGCCACACCTGTCCTCCCAAGATGTGCTCCTTCAGGTAAAAAGGCAGGTGATGCAACCCGAAAGTCCGGCGGACGCTCGCCGATTCTGGTGCCTCCAGGGCCTCGACCTGAAGAAGGCCTTCGACAATGTCGCCCATGCAGCGGTGCTCGAGGGCCTGACCCAACTGGGTGTCGGAAACCGAGCGTACCAATACGTCCGAGACTTTCTCACCGACCGGAAGTGCCGGATCAAAGTCGGCGAACATGAAACTGAATTTATAGAGCTGGGGAGCCGAGGCACGCCGCAGGGATCAGTCATCTCCCCTTTTCTCTTTAACGCGGCGATGCGCGGGCTCCCGGAACTGCTGTGCTCTATCCCTGGGCTTCACCACAGCCTTTACGCTGACGACGTGACGTTATGGGCAGCGGCGGATGATCCACAAGCTCTTCAAGAGATCATGCAACGCGGCATCGACGTCGTACAAGCTTATGCGGAGTCAAGGGGCCTGACGTGCTCACCGGAAAAATCCGAATACCTCCTGATCAAGCCCAGCAGGAGTAGCTGTCCCAGGGGATTACCACGGAGAAGGCGCTTCCTTGAGCTTAAAGTCGGAGAACTTACCATCCCGGAGCGCCCCAGTATCAAAATATTGGGGCTAGACTTTCAGAACATGCTGCGCTGCGGGCTCATGTTAAAGAAACTACAGAGGGCGACCAACTACACACTACAGCTCATTCGCGGGGTGGCTAATCGGCACCACGGCATGGGCGAGGGCGATCTGCTTCGACTTGTGCAGGCATACATAACCAGCAGAACCATGTACTCGACACCATATGTTAAACTCGCAGTCACAGATTTAGCCAAATTAAACACCATGATCCGACGAAGCACAAAGGCAGCCTTGGGCCTTCCGGACCACGCGGCCACCCCAAGGCTAGAGGCTTTAGGCATGCATAACACGATCGAGGAGCTCTTGGACGCTCACCACACAGCCCAAGTCCGTCGTCTCTCGCTAACCCCGGCTGGCCGCACAGTCCTCCGGAAGCTCAGTCTCGAGGCTATCCCCGAAATTACAGAGTACGTTACGATTCAGCGAAAGGTGAGGGGGCATATTTATGCCCCACCTCTATCCCGCAACATGGACCCCGAGTTCCATCAGGGCCGTCGGCAGGCCCGTAGTGAAGCCATTTGGCGACGCTATGGCTCGCAAGATGAAGTGGTCTACACAGACGCAGCCAGACACCCTCGCGGCGACTTCATGACTGCGGTGGTAGCTGATCACAACGGAGGACTGCTAGAACATACAACAATCACGGCTGGCCGAGTGGTGGAAGCGGAGGAAACCGCGATTGCCATGGCCATGCATGCGGACGCAAATACCGTCATCAGCGACAGCAAGCAGGCCATCGGCAATTTCGTCCGTGGTAGAATTTGCAAACAGGTGTACCATGTCCTCACACGACGCCCCCTAAGCGGCTTGAAAACCCTCGTGTGGACCCCCGCTCACGCTGCTGTGCCCGGCAACGCGTCGGCTCACAGTTTGGCTCGAGATCTCGCGCGCCGAGCCTCGTCGGCGGATGCGGACGGCGTGAATGAGGAGGAGACACACGAGGAACCCTGCGAGACTTATTATGAAATAGCCCACTGTATGCTGAGTTAAGGCAGTTCTCTCTTCCACGAGCTTAGTCTCGAGGATACAGTTTTGCTACCCGTGCTTCTGCACGCCAGCAACATACAGAATTCCAAGACGCATTGATCAGGGCATCGCGCAACAAAAAAAGGACTGGTGAGCTCAACAGATTGTACTTTTATTATTTGCACATAATGGTACTCGCCGAGCAGTATATATTAATGCAAAAATTACAACACTCTCACAGAGGAACTCATTTTCAGATACCGCCATCATAAGCCATCGCAGCAGAGGGCGACGAGGGCACTGTTGCGGTTCTTGAGGGCGACAGAACTGGACAGGCGACTGTAGCCTGAACAGATGTTGATAGTGCTACAAGTGTCAGTGTGCTGTGCGATGACAGTGTTCGGTGACAGTGACCGATTGTGATTGTGTGTCTATGCTCCTTCCTTTCCTTATCTCTACTTTGTTTCCACTTTACCTCCCCCTCCCCTCTCTCCCTCCAGATAGACAGATACCTCCAGATCTACCTACAGATAGATCGATCGATCGATCGATCGATCGATCGATAGATAGATAGATAGATAGATAGATAGATAGATAGATAGATAGATAGATAGATAGATAGATAGATAGATAGATAGATAGATAGATAGATAGATAGATAGATAGATAGATAGATAGATAGATAGATAGATAGATAGATAGATAGATAGATAGATAGATAGATAATAGTGATTCAGTAGATGTGATGAGTGCTATTGAGTGAAATATAAATAATACACGCCGTGGTGACTTAGGGACTATGGCGCTGCGCTGTATGGTAAGCACGAGGTCGAAGGAACAAAGCATGACCACGGCGGACGCATTTCAATGAAGGCAAAGAAAAAAAAACCTACCCGTCTACATACATTGGGCGCACGTTTAGGAACTTCAGTTGGTGAAAAGAAATCCGGAGTGCCCGGAAATGGGGTGCCTCATTATTAGATCGATGTTCTGTCAAATAATACCGAAGAAGGTAATTTCTAAACAATAAATATGGCGGCTATTTTCTGTAACTTATGTGGGACTGGTAGAAACGCCACGTTTACGATATTTCGCCTAGTGAGACGAGGTCAAACATGGCTGCCCAATATTGTTGGCAACAATCACCATTTTTCTTCAACTAAACGAGAAGGGGCGTGCGAATCGTGGAGAGACTTGTTTTCGAGAGTAACGGCGCCCTATAGCTTATAGCCGACAAGGGTTCCTGGAGCCCCGACCAATGGTGTTGTCGCAAGACAAGAGAAATTTTGCTACGTGCATGTTCCTCATCGTGACCAAAGGGACAGACGTTAAGGCACCTACACATCTCCACTTTATACACCGACACTCTATACTTCACGACGATTTTGAAGGATTCCTTGCGAGAAAAAAGTATTCAGATATTTTTTCATGGATTATGGAAATATATTCTTGTTTTTCATTGTCTATGCTGTGGCAAATATTAGGTCATGAGGTGTCATCGAGCACATGTGCTGGTTTGTTCAGTGAGCTTTGGCAGAAATCTTACTGTACCCTACGGAAATGCACGTGTGCGACATACTCGAGTCAGATTATTTTCAGGGACTACGTCACGTCTTCTGATGTGCAGAAGACGTTGTTGAGTTTGTCTATTACTCACAGAGGTGGACAGTAAAAAATAATAAAGGTGAGAAGGAAAAAAAATGAAACCTAAAAATCGAACGCTAATTGCCTCGCAGTTGCCTTTTCATACCTTTTTACTGTTTGTCCTTCCCCCATTTCCGTACATTATGCCAGAAGCAGCCTAGTTAACTTCCCAGCATTTGTTTCTTTCACTGTGCATTCGTTGCTATCTACGTAGCGTTTTTTCTGCAACATATACCAAACGCGACAGAGTAAACTGCCGATCCCATTATGGTTGGTGAACTTGCTCTTTCTATTTGAAGAAATACAGAAATCG
The DNA here is from genome assembly GCF_038994185.2 of Dermacentor albipictus. Taxonomy (NCBI): domain Eukaryota; kingdom Metazoa; phylum Arthropoda; class Arachnida; order Ixodida; family Ixodidae; genus Dermacentor; species Dermacentor albipictus. The sequence goes on from NC_091821.1 coordinate 360,426,958, forward strand.
TGGTATCAAGGTTGCAAATTTTAACACGCTTTGTTAACAAAAGACAAGGAGGGAGTTTTAGAACTGTTTTATTGAGCAAGGCAGGATTGGGCGTTTGACTTGCTGACCAGCTAAAATAATACCTGCTCGTCGCTTGCGCAGCATAACGTTGCTTTGTCTTAACTTTTAGTGCGGTACACAGTGTGACCAGGATAGCTTTGCATTAGCTTGATGGCACATAATTATGCGAGCAGAGCCGCC